>NC_092101.1:28633690-28783690 GCF_045679555.1 Salvelinus alpinus | reverse complement strand
ACATCACGGAAGCAGCCAGAAGATAAAACCATGTTGAACAATTTAAGCACAGCATTTTGCAACTCAGGTGTGCTGTTTTTCAGCATTTAATTTCTGATGTTGTCTAGACCACAAGTCTTCTTTGATTTAATAGATTTGAGCTTTTCATTTAGTTCCTGTTGGGTTATTGGGTAATCTAATGGATTTTGGTTGTTTTTAATGACTGATTCAAGGATGTTCCATTTTTCTTTAATTTGTAATTGGTTCTGTTTGTGGGATGTTTTTGTATAGATTATCAAAATAAGTTTTCCAAATTCCTACGTCTTGTATGGCTAATTCCTGTCGCTTTGTTGTGCTTAAATTGTTCCACATGTCCCAGAACTGATTTTGGTCAATTGCGTTTTCAATTTCATCAAGTGTCCTGTTGGTATAATTCAATTTCTTGCGTTTCAGTGTTTGTTTATACTGTTTCAAAGTATTCATAGCGTTGTTCTGGGTTGTTTTGCTGCTTATGTTTTTCATTTGACATTTGTCTGAGGTGTTTTCTAATTGTTTTAATTGTTTTTCTAATTATCAAACTATTTTTCAGAAACTTTTTGTTTCTGTTGCATTTCTTTGGTTTTCTCAAATTTGCTTTCGATGCTGCTTTTTGGAATATGAGGTTGATGTTATGAGTAACTGAATTGACACCTTTATTGTTTTGGTATTGTGAGATATTGAATAACTGTAGAGTTCATCAATTCATTTGAGTTCAATGTTTCAATTAATCTCTCTGCACTGTTTTGAGCCCAACCTGTTCTTGCATTGAAATCTCCACAAAGAAGCATTTTACCCTCTGCCTGAAATGTAATGATTTCTGTATGGAGATTGTCAAAAAACTGATCATAAAATGATGAATCTGAAGGAGGAGAATAAGCTGCATGTATGTATACATCATTGTCACAATAGATTGTACCTTTTAAGTTATAGCCAAATGTGGTTAGTACCTTTTTATTCTTCATTTAATACCGTGTAAAGTCCTGCTTATGCCAAATATTTCCACCAGAGTCCTGGCCCCGTTTAACATTTTTATGTTTGATTGATGGCAGTAAACTTTCTCTGTAGCCTGAGGGACTCTGAGTATTTGTCTCCACCACACCATGTTTCTAGTAGGATTATGATGTCCTTGATGTTTTTAAGATATTCTGTATTTTATAACCAAAATGTGGAGAGAGCGGATAGTTAATGATCTCATTTATAGTAAGTGATATTCACTGGTTTGAGTAAAATACATTGGTGGGAAGAAAAAAAAGATATATACAGTGGGAAGAAGATGTCCTTCAGGTTTCGGGGCTGTCGCTGGACAATACGGACTTTCAGCTCCCTCCAAAGATTTTCTATTGGGTTCAGGTCTGGGGACTGGCTAGGCCACTCCAGGACCTTGAGATGCTTCTTACGGAGCCACTCCTTAGTTTCCCTGGCTGTGTGTTTCGGGTCGTTGTCATGCTGGAAGACCCAGCCACGACCCATCTTCAATGCTCTTACTGAGGGAAGGAGGAGGTTGGCCAAGATCTCGCGATACATGGCCCCATCCATCATCCCCTCAATACGGTGCAGTCGTCCTGTCCCCTTTGCAGAAAGGGGATGCTTTTGCAGAAAAGCATCCACAAAGAATGATGTTTCCACCTCCATGCTTCACGGTTGGGATGGTGTTCTTGGGGTTGTACTCATCCTTCTTCTTCCTCCAAACACGGCAAGTGGAGTTTAGACCAAAAAGCTCTATTTTTGTCTCATCAGACCACATGACCTTCTCCCATTCCTCCTCTGGATCATCCAGATGGTCATTGGCAAACTTCAGACGGGCCTGGACATGCGCTGGCTTGAGCAGGGGTACCTTGCGTGCGCTGCAGGGTTTTAATCCATGACGGCGTAGTGTGTTACTAATGGTTTTCTTTGAGACTGTGGTCCCAGCTCTCTTCAGGTCATTGACCAGGTCCTGCCGTGTAGTTCTGGGCTGATCCCTTACCTTCCTCATGATCATTGATGCCCCACGAGGTGAGATCTTACATGGAGCCCCAGACCGAGGGTGATTGACCGTCATCTTGAACTTCTTCCATTTCCTAATAATTGCGCCAACAGTTGTTGCCTTCTCACCATGCTGCTTGCCTATTGTCCTGTAGCCCATCCCAGCCTTGTGCAGGTCTACAATTTTATCCCTGATGTCCTTACACAGCTCTCTGGTCTTGGCCATTGTGGAGAGGTTGGAGTCTGTTTGATTGAGTGTGTGGACAGGTGTCTTTTATACAGGTAACGAGTTCAAACAGGTGCAGTTAATACAGGTAATGAGTGGAGAACAGGAGGGCTTCTTAAAGAAAAACTAACAGGTCTGTGAGAGCCGGAATTCTTACTGGTTGGTAGGTGATCAAATACTTATGTCATTCAATAAAATGCAAATTAATTACTTGAAAATCATACAATGTGATTTTCTGGATTTTTAGATTCCGTCTCTCACAGTTGAAGTCTACCTATGATAAAAATTACAGACCTCTACATGCTTTGTAAGTAGCAAAACCGGCAGTGTATCAAATACTTGTTCTCCCCACTGTATATCCACAGTAAAACGAGTCCTATATCGACATAACCTGAAAGGCCGCTCAGCAAGGAAGAAGCCACTGCTCCAAAACCGCCATAAAAAAGCCAGACTACGGTTTGCAACTGCACATGGGGACAAAGATTGTACTTTTTGGAGAAATGTCCTTGGCCAAAAATGACCATCGTTATGTATGGAGGAAAATGGGGGAGGTGCTTTGCTGCAGGAGGGACTTGTGCGCTTCACAAAATAGATGGATTCATGAGGAAGGAAAATTATGTGGATATATTGAAGCAACATCTCAAGACATCAGTCAGGAAGTTAAAGCTTGGTCGCAAATGAATCTTCCAAATGGACAATGACACCAAGCATACTTCCAAAGTTGTGGCAAAATGTCTTAAGGACAACAAAGTCAAGGTATTGGAGTGGCTGTGATGTTTTAGGCCGAGGTATGTATCATTTTTTTGTGTGCTCTAGGGCAACGAAGTCTAGATGTAATTTTTGTATTTGTGGTCCTGGGAACTGGACCTTCTTTGGACACGCATTATTTTTGTCTTACTGAGATTTACTGTCAGGGCCCAGGTCTGACAGATTCTGGGCAGAAAATATAGGTGCTGCTTTCAGCCCTCCTTGGTTGGGGACAGAAGCACCAGCTCATCAGTAAACTGTAGACATTTGACTTCAGATTCTAGTAGGGTGAGGCCGAGTGCTGCAGACTGTTCTAGTGCCCTCGCCAATTCGTTGATATGTATGTTGAAGAGGGTGGGGCTTAAGCTGCATCACTGTCTCACCCTGCGGCCCTGTGGAAAGAAATGTATGTTTTTTGCCAACTTTAACCGCGCACTTGTTTGTGTACATGGATTTTATAATGTTGTGTGTTTTTTTCCCCCAACACCACTTTCCATCAATTTGTATAGCAGGCCCTCGTGCCAATTTGAGTCGAAAGCTTTGTTGAAATCATCAAAGCATGAGAAGACTTTGCCTTTGTTTTGGTTTGTTTGTCAATTCATGTGTGCAGGGTGAAATACGTGGTCTGTTGTACGGTAATTTGGTAAAAGGCCAATTTGACATTTGCTCAGTACATTGTTTTCACTGAGGAAATGTGCGAGTTTGCTGTTAATGATAATGCAGAGTATTTTCCCAAGGTTGCTGTTGATGGAAATCCCACAGTAGTTATTGGGGTCAAATGTATCTCCCACTTTTGGAGTGGGGTGATCATTCCTGGGTTCCAAATATTGGGGAAGATGCCATCGCTGAGGATTGTTAGATTTTAAGTATAGCCCCACACACAGCAGCTACGTTCGGATCTGTGCAGGCCCTTTAGACAACTCAGTTAAAATTACACATACCCGTGACAATCATATCAGATCCAACCCGTGACATTTAGAATTATGGATCTGGGCGCACTCGGGTCTCGGGTACAGGTGGATCTGTGAATACTTTTTTTTAAGCACAAAACAATTCAGGGAACAGGGATCTTGAAAATCAGAATGTCTGTATTTTGAAATACCCTGGTATATCGCCAGTGCCTAACCGTGAGTCATTTATGCTGCTCTTACGTTTCACGAGAGTGACGCGTGTAACTTGTTGTTGTTGGCCAATAATAAGTGGCAATAGGCTACAGTCAGAGCCTCTGTTTGTGGCTGAAGTTAGGACCGATCTAATCAATGGAAGATAGAAAAGTTAAAGGAAAAGGATGGTCATTATAGCTTAACAGCCAACATGTAGGCTCCTACTTAATATTCTGAATGGAGTTGTTATTTGTAACTGTAGGATGTGAAAGCGCATGCACTGCAGCCTCAGTTAGCCTAGCTAACTAGCTTCTCCCGGTTTGATGCAGTCAAGACAGGTACTACGTAAACATATTTTATAAATAACCTCCTATAGCGCGAGTCGACTTGGTTGCTGTCTCTCCCTCCCTGCTCCTCATGTCACTTGCTCACAGTACGGCCCCTCCCCCGCCTGCTGGAGAAGCTCCTCTTTCTCTGCTTTATCAGTTCCAGTTAATAAAGTAGCTTTCCTCACTCGTATCGGACCGGGTCTGGAGCTGACCAGGTCTATATGGAACGGTGTTGGTTGTCATCGGCTCTGTTCAGAACAGTTCTCTATATTTGAATAAATAATTGTTGCATATCGGGTCTGGGTGAGAGCCCCAGGTCCACTTCGGGAATGGGTCCAACTTTTTGGATCCGTTGAGACATTTACCTTCTTGTGTGCACTTCCGGTAGTACTGTATACCCCTGTATGGTACAGAGACGGTATGAAAATCTGGATACCGCCAAGCCCTACTCTGGCTCTCGCTCTGTCTGTATCTTGGTAGCGCTCTGTCTGTATCTTGGTAGCGCTCTGTCTGTATCTTGGTTGCTCTCTGTCTGTATCTTGGTTGCTCTCTGTCTGTATCTTGGTTGCTCTCTGTCTGTATCTTGGTAGTGCTCTGTCTGTATCTTGGTTGCTCTCTGTCTGTATCTTGGTAGTGCTCTGTCTGTATCTTGGTTGCTCTCTGTCTGTATCTCTGGTTTCCACTCCGGTTATGGATGTGTCACAGCAACCTAAAAGGTCCTCAATGATGTCACCATTGCCCTTGATTCTAAGCAATATTGTGCTGATAATTTTATTTACTTGGCCAAAGCTTTTGATACGGTAGACCATTCCTTTCTCGTGGGATGTATTGGTGTCTTTGAGGGGTCTTTGGGCTGGTTTACTAACTACCTCTCTGAGTGCAGTGTATAAAGTCAGAAAATCTGCTGTCTCTGCCACTGCCTGTCACCAAGGGAGTACCTCAAGGCTCGATCCTAGGCCCCACACTCTTCTCAATTTTCTTCAACAACATAGCTCAGGCAGTAGGAAGCTCTCTCATCCATTTATATGCAGATGATACAGTCTTATACTCAGCTGGCCCCTCCCTGGATTTTGTGTTAAATGCACTACAACAAAGCTTTCTTTGTGTCCAACAAGCTTTCTCTACCCTTAACCTTGTTCTGAACACTTCCAAAACAAATGTCATGTGGTTTGGTAAGAGGAATGCCCCTCACCCCACAGGTGTTATTACTATTTTATTACTAAAATATCTTTGTCGCTCTCTGTCATCCCATGGGATGGCTAATGTTTCCCCATTGATCGGTCTTCTCATTGACTCCCATTTATTATTGGTATACAGCACAGATCACATCAGAGTGCCTGTACTCCATCCTATTGACCTTACTCTTCATCCAGACTACTGGAAGGTTACAGTGAGGGCCATTACTGAAGCGGTGTGTTTGCCTCAATACATCTGTTATTTTGATTATCAAGAAATAGTCAGTTTTCTGGAACAGTGATGACCCTTTTGACTATGACTAAACTTTTTCTGGCTTAGTCTCATATTTATCCTAATACTTCCTCAGTATCTGTGGCCCAGTGAATTTATAATTTTAGTAACCGATTTCTGATCGATTAATTTATGTTGTGTGTTATGTTCAAGCAAAGTTAGTGGTGCTTTATTTTCGATTGCCACACTGCTACTAGTACCCTAATTGTAAACAGGGTTGGTAATTCAGTCTGCCTCAGTAGCTAGCTGCTGACTCCTTGTAAAATGATCAGTAGAAAAGCAAGCTGACTGTTGGGTAAACAGTTTTTTTCCCTTTGCCTCTCTTTCTCTAATGAATGCCCCCTCTCCCCTCTGTTCCCCCTCTCTGTGTTGGCTGCCAACTCTTCGTCATTGGACCTCTCAGTAAGAACAATGCAACTGTCACTATGCTACTCTGCCAAAACTTTTATCTCCTGCGCTCTCCTTTTTCTTTCATTCTTTTCCCCCTATATTTGATGTTCCAGCCCCCTGTGTACTCTGTCCTGCTCAGCCTGTCCTCAGCTCCTCTGCAGTCACAAGTGTTCAGCCAAAACACTCATTATAACAAGATGGTTCTGTGATCACCCTGCTAGGCACTGGCCTCAGTACAGATAACCCTGCCATCAGTCTGCTTGTTACACCAGGATTATTCATGTCCCTTTTAAACACTGAATGCTTTTTAGTAATGTTACTTTGCTTGTGTGATAAGAGTAATTGAACAGATTTACTGCAGTGTTGTATCTGATTTGTGGATTGTATTATTTGGAACTGAATGAGGGCAGTAGGCACGGATTGGAATCTGCACATGTTCAGACACGTTGTTAGAAAAGTACTGTAAGTGTAAACATTTAGCTCTCATGCAGTCAAACACATTCCATTGTTCCTGGTTGTCCTGAGAGCGGAAGTGAGAGGCCTTAGGGAGGGCTCTATTTTTACTGTGTCGAGGTGGAGTCAGACTCTAACAGTTGTGTAATCCCACTGGGTGCTCTGTTTTAATTGCAGGCATGAGCTCTTCTCTCTGTCGCAGTGGGAGTTCTGGACCTTTGGTACGCTCGGCATGGAGTACATGTGGCCTGGTTCATCTCCACTCACAGAACCGTAGCTACTAGACTCTCGCTGGAGGCCTATGCTTTCAGTAGGTACCTACAGAATCTTTAGCCCATTCATTTATCAGCTATTGAGACCAAATATTTTTTTGCTTGATAATTTGATGAATGAAAGCATAGCTTTTGTGTGTTGCTAGAAGGTAGAGAACGATCTTGGTAATAGGTGAGTGGTTAATGGCTGTGCAGGTGCATCACATTTATTAGTCTTGCAGACACATACCACGGAGTCGTTCCTCTTTAGAACGTCCTCCTCTTAGCAAGATAACGAGGCAATCTGGGCCGGGCGTAGTTGTTTACTTGCCATCACAAGGTCGTGTTTGCATTCAGATTTGAATGGGGTGTTGAGGGATTCAGTACAGTATTAAGTAGGTATAGTGACAGGCCATGCAGCAAGTGGAAGCAGCTCTGGTGTTTGCAATGGGGTTAGTTGGTGAAATTCCTTAAATCAAATAATATCCTACATTTTTGGGGGATGGTCGAGATTGTTTTTAACTTTGAATATCCTGTGCGTCTCGGGAGATACGGTGCGCTCTGCAGCAGGGCAAGCGATGGGCAGGGGCTGGTGTGTGAAAGGGAGAGAGAGGAAAAAGTAGGCACTGACTCGCGCTAGTAAGACAAACTTGTAAATGCCGTAGGTTATCTATCATCCCACCTGGCAGTGCCTGTCTTTACTGCATCAAATCGATGTAAAGAAGCAACCTTAGCTAGCCAGATGTTAGCTTGCCAGCTAGGCTAGTTGAGGCAATTTTTTTTAATGCGCTCCCCGTCCTTGCCTACAACAACTCAATTCATATTAAACACCCTACCTGTCGGGTTGCTTGTTGTAGCCTACTTCTCATTTAGCAAACTTAATTCCGTCATTTTAATTACATTGTGCTTTGATTAGACATCCCCCACTTCACCTTGCTCCACATGGAGCCTCTGACTGTAGTGTCAACAACAAGCTCCAGGCGTGGAACCTGTGGAGGCTATAGGGAGTGTGATTTTATGGGGCACACGTCATAACTACATTCAGAACTTTGTTTTATTAAATTAATCATTTTAAATGTCATGGTATCCTTGTGTGTAGCAATGTCAGATAATTGTATTTGAGACAAAGCCTGTTAATTGTTAAAATAGGCCTATATTTCCTCAAATGAATACTCTTGCAAGTATTCTAATACTAACGTCCGTTCGGATATTCTAATTACCATGCCCATCCCCAGAAGGGAGAGATGTTGCACGTCACAAATGACTCCCCATTGAGAGAGGGGAAAGATGGGCAGAGCAGGGCAGAGACCTGGCCAGGGAAAGGATGCCTTGCATGTTTTTCTTCACCCTGTTGTTGAGTGGAAATGCACAAACAATGTTGTTTCTAATTCCTGTGAGCCAGGCAGTCAGCAGCCCAGCTGGCCCAAGGCGAGAAGGGGAGGGAGAGAATTAGAGTGAATGGGGGAGAGGAGGAGGAAGAGCGAGTGAGGGAGGCTGAGGCCACAGGACAGTCATTGGCTGTAGGGAGTTGGCTATGTGACATCATCAGGGGAGAAAGGGGGTGTTGGTGGAACACGGTAAACAAAGAGGGAATGTTTGAAAGGCTCTCTGTGCTGCAGAACAACATTTTAACTACGCTCAACTGATGCGCCCCAAAATGATACCCCCATTCACCCCAACACTGTGCTGTCCCCGACTCTGAGCCCTTTTACATAAAGCACAGTGTCTGTGTTGGCCGCGGTGCCGCTGCGCTTGCTGAACCATTAGAAATGTCCAATGATGTTTGTTCTGCTAATAAGGCTGCCACCTCTAGCTCTTTGTGGCTGTTACTGTACCAGTGGACTAACTTGTGTGGCTGATAATTCAAATAGAGTGTGGTGTAATGCTACTACTGTATAGGCAAATACCACCCAACTCTGAAACGCCAACACTTTAGTTCGGGCCTATTACGCAACCATCTGAGTTAAGCCTACGCTGTCTGTGTGTGTCTCTGTTTGTTCAGTAGGGTTTAAATGGGTGCGTTGCTGGGTGTTAACATCTTTCCTCCTCTTCTGAAAAACTCCTACATTTTTACTGCGTGCCATTTTACTCCTTGCTATTGTTTGAAGTTTTGGGAACACATTAGTGTTCCCATGGTAACAGGAAGAAACAGTAATATGTTTCCTGGGAGGAGGAAGGTCGGGGGTCAGCTGACGAGTGGCTGTCCGTCCCAGAGTCCCCTCTTTCCTGGCAGAGCAGACTGTGTCCTAGTCTAGCAGCAAACAGGCCGTTGGTCTCTTTATAAACTTCAGAATGGGAAGATTTCTTTCCCACCATCCTGTGTGTTTTCTACCAGTTTGTGTGTTAAAGGTTGTCTGTGTTGGCACAAGCTGTCCTGGTATGTCAGTGAATGTTCAGTGTAGCTCCATGTTTTATTGATGGACACAGGAGAGGATTCTGTTTTGAATGATGTGGTGGTTTGTTTTCACCTGTTTCTAGGGAAACCAACAGCACAGATCAAATGAAGGCTTAACGAATGGACACCATGGCTATATTCACTATTTAAACGTGCATGTACCAACCATCCCACATGCTCCCACATGCACACACTACTCTCTCTTGAGGTGAGTTCCTATGCTCACCCCTTTAGGTATGTGTTACAGGAAGCTTGTGTAAATATTGAGAGCTTCTGTGCACAGATTCACCTTTCTGCATCCAGCCGAGTGCGTTTTAACTGTATATCACTTCTCTCTTTCTGCTGTGGTGGGATCAACTGAACTTAATATTCATCTTTACATAACTGTGTGTGAGTCTGAGATTATATTGTTGCTCTTAGTTTGTTCAGTGGGTTTTAGGGGTGTAGTCCAGTGAGGCCTATGCTCCATCACTTTTATCCAACTCAGATATTTCAAGATGTCCTCATGGCTTGCAGTTAGTTTGGCGATTGCTAATGAAATCAAGCTACGACTAGGCTAGGCATGTGTTAATGTTTTCACTGTGCACCAACTGACATACTAGCATAGCTCCTCTCTGAGGTTGATTTTCTATCTGCTTGGATTATAGCTGACCCCTGACCTCGTGTCATGTGAGGGTTGGTCTCTGACTAGGGCTGTGACGGTCTCCGTTATAACTGTTCGAATAGCCAAAGTGTATCTGACCTAGTGCTGACCGCATTTAGTTGACAGGTCGGTTGTTTGGTCAATAGGCTCTTGGTCGGCCGATATTTTTTTTTTTTAGTCGAGCAGTGGCAAAAATATGTAAAAAATTGATGGCACACGAGACGCATGTCTGATTCACATCTGTCTGAGTGGACTAGTCCATTGCTGAGGCCGCGGGGGTGGCACACCAGTAGTACATTTACCATTTATTCCCATTATAATCTACAATGCTTGTTTGGTTGTGGTAATTTCTGTTCATACATTCAATATATTATTATTACCCTCTTACCGTTGTCATTGTTGGAGTGGACACGTTGTTTGCAGAGAGCACAACCTAGGCTACACTTGTGAGGAGCACGTTTAGTTTTATTTCATTCCATTTAGAAGATTGAAGTTTGTTTGGAGCGCTCCTGTCAATCTTGATTACGCATATAGTAGTAGGACTAGTCTACCTGGCCTCTGTGCAAATGTAGACCTATAAATGTGCCCATTTGGGGATCTGATACAATTTCTGATTGTCTTAACTCACCATCACTGTGGAGCTTCTCAAATGTTTTCTTCGCCTCAAACTGTAAGTAAACAAAGTCTGTTTTTACATCCACTGAGAGGCTACATTGAGGAACTATTGTCAATTTGAAAAACCTTTCCAGCTCTGTCCCTTTCAATTACCACTCAGCATGAAAGGGGGCGAAAATGTCATGCTCTGATCCGGTGGTAACGCCATAAAATAGGCCTACCTGATTACTTCTTATGCAAAACAGCATACAGCTGTCTGTCTGTCTGCAGCTCAATGGTGAGGGGAAACTCTTGAGTACCAAGAATATGTTATACAGTGTTGCAAGTTTGCTCAGAGGAGCCTCAGGATGGACCAAGTTATTTAACCAGGTAAGCTAGTTGAGAACAAGTTCTCATTTACAACTGCGACCTGGCCAAGATAAAGCAAAGCAGTGCGACACAAACAACACAGAGTTACACATGGAATAAACAAGCGTACAGTCAATAACACAATATGAAAAAAAAGTCTATATACAGTGTGTGCAAATGGCGTGAGGAGGTAAGGCAATAAATAGGCCATAGTAGCGAAGTAATTACAATTTAGCAAATTAACACGAGTGATAGATGTGCAGATGATGATGTGCAAGTAGAAATACTGGTGTGCAAAAGAGCAGAAAAGTAAATAAAAACAATATGGGGATTAGGTAGGTAGATTGGGTGAGCTATTTACAGATGGGCTATGTACAGCTGCAGCAATCGGTTAGCTGCTCAGATAGCTGATGTTTAAAGTTAGTGAGGGAGATATAAGTCTCCAACTTCAGCGATTTCTGCAATTTGTTCCAGTCATTGGCAGCAGAGAACTGGAAGGAAAGGCGGCCAAAGGAGGTGTTTGCTTTATGGACGACCAGTGAGATATACCTGCTGGAGCGCGTGCTACCGGTGGGTGTTGTTATCGTGACCAGTGAACTTAGATAAGGCGGCGCTTTACCTAGCATCGACTTATAGATGACCTGGAGCCAGTGGGTCTGGCGACGAATATGTAGCGAGGGTCAGCCGACGAGAGCAAACCGGTTGCATTGGTGGGTGGTATTAGGGGCTTTGGTGACAAAACAGATGGCACTGTGATAGACTGCATCCAGTTTGCTGAGTAGAGTATTGGAAGCTATTTTGTAAATGACATCGAGGATCGGTAGGATAGTCAGTTTTACGAGGGTATGTTTGGCGGCGTGAGTGAAGGAGGCTTTGTTGTGAAATAGGAAGCTGATTCTAGATTTAATTTTGGATTGGAGATGTTTAATATGAGTCTGGAAGGAGAGTTTACAGTCTAGCCAGACACCTCGGTATTTGTAGTTGTCCACGTATTCTAGGTCAGAACCGTCCAGAGTAGTGATGCTAGTCGGGCGGGCGGGTGTGGGCAGTGAACGGGTGAAATGCATGCATTTGGTTTTACTAGCGTTTAACAGCAGTTGGAGACCACGGAAGGAGTGTTGTATGGCGTTGAAGCTCGTTTGGAGGTTAGTGTTGTTTGCAGAGAGCACAACCTAGGCTACACTTGTGAGGAGCACGTTTAGTTTTATTTCATTCCATTTAGATGTATACAGAATGGTGTCGTCTGCATAGAGATGGATCAGAGAATCACCCTGATCATATCAATCATATGAAGAGTTTATTATATATTAAATGAAACTGTTCCAGGAAAATGTGCAAATGAAGATCATAACTGACACTCAGATCAGTAGAAATGGTTGGATAACTTGGCACTCCAAATGGAAAAGGTTTTCAACCACTGGTGTAGCCTATTACCGTTTAACTTCAGGAGTATAACAGCAGAAAATGTGAAGGCCAGCAGCAGCAGGAAGGTCGGGAACATGTTTATTTCTTCTGGTTAGGCTATATTGATCTCTGGCTCCCTCTTTAGTCATTTGTGTGTTCATTTTTAATCGCAGTGCTTATATCATCAGACAAGCTCAGTGGCCTACATATAGTTGATTTGATTCAAAACATAGGGTGTGTCTATATATGGAAAAATAAATACGTTTTAAAAAATTACCAATCGATTGGTCGAAAGAACAGACTACTTTCTGGTCGACCAAGATAAAAAAACATTGTCGGGGACAGCCCTAATCTGACCTCTGTCCTCTCCCTCTCTCTCTCTCCCTCCCTGCAGCCTCAGCCCCTGTCAGCAGCCTGAGTAGACGCCGCGCCCCCTCCGTGGCCCCCCTGACGTGGGAGAAGCGCACCGCCGCCATGTCGAGCATCATCATCGACCCCGAGCTCAAGCCCGGGGAGTTTGTCATCAAGAGCCTGTTTGCTGAGTTTGCTGTGCTGGCTGAGAAGAAGATTGAGGTGGTGATGGCCGAACCGCTGGTGAGTTGCTGTGATCCGAGAGGCAGAGGGGACGCAAGTAAGACCAAATTCCAAATCAACCCCCAACCCTGAATCCTAGGCACTTGACTGAAATAATTGATTAGGTGTAAGCAATATTCTGACTAGTATTACCATGTGCTATTACCTTTCAGATCTACATGAAGTGCCTAGTTGTAGGGGCTAGCCCAGCGGTTGATTTGGAATGAAACACTATTAGCTCACTAGCCCTGTCCTGAGTTCCTAGGTCCTGGTTGCTACATAGCATTACTTGGCTTAAAGGCCAAAGAGGTTACAGGTTAAATGTTTCTAGTGACTGCCTGTGTTCAGTCTGTAAACAGACTTCTCCTTAAACTTAGAGGGGTGTGTGTGCACAGGCCTGTGTGGGTGTGATAAATGAGACTCATGCATTCCAGTGTGATTTCCCAGAATGGGGGGGGATGTTATTTTCTTGGAATACTGAGCTTTGTTTTATCATATCAAGACTCCGTGGGAGGTACAATTCCTTGCCCTAGCTAGGGGCTGCTGGGAGGGTGTGTGTTTGTAAGGGGGAGTAAACATGTCATTAAACGCCACCCCTCATCCCCTTCCCTCTGGACCACTTCTCCCTCCATTCAGCTCTCCATTCATCTCTATTCATCTCCCCGAGTGCTCCCCTCTTCTGCTGCCGCCACCTCTGCCTCTCTCACCCCTTCGTTTCCTCTCCCTGGTTGGTGTTTGTCCAGTGGTCAGCTATCTCCTCTCCTGTTTCACCTGGCCCCACATCCACTGGTCTGCTGATATGAATGATGTAGGGGTCCTATTATATGTTTCTATTGAGTACTTACTTGACTGACAAAACTGTTTCTGTCTTTCTTTCCCTCAGGAGAAACTCTTGTCCCGATCCCTCCAGAGAGGGGAAGACGCACAATTTGATCAGGTGAGTTCTAGTGTGTGTGTGCGCACATGCATTGTTATTATGTACTCTCTCACTCACCTCCAGCCATAATTGTACCTCCCATCCATACAGTAGTTGTACTCCCCAGCTTCACCCAATCAATCCCCACTCAATGACCCATCCATCCGTCCCTCATCTCTGACTGGTGCCTGCAGAACTCTGAACAATGGAGCTGCTGCAGAGTGCTTTGTTCAGCACAAAACCAATGAGGTTATGGTGCGCTATAGATCCAGCTGCCTCCATTCTGAGTGCGGTAGAACGAGCATACAGGGAGAGGGAGCAGAATCGCTGTGTCATCCTTAGCAGTGAATCAGTGTTGGGTGCTGGAGTCTGTCCGCCTGGCGCCGGGAGGGCACAGAGAGCAGTTGCATAACTCCCTCCCTCCCAGCATCCATCATCCAGCACCCTCAGCACACCGCACTGTCCTTCAACACACACACACACACACACACACACACACACACACACACACACACACACACACACACACACACACACCATTCATTGTGTAGAAGACTACTTACTGTACCCCACTGCAGATTGACTGACAGTAAAAACTATACGCTTGACATGCATAGATTTACCTTTTGTTTGTTCTGGTGCATGTAGTTGAAGAAGAAACATATTTATTGCTAGCATTATGGCAATATACCCCTACCATTTTTAGTCTGCAAAGGGGATGTTAATAGATAATACATTCACAGTATGAGGCTGCAATTCTGATGATCAAAGTGCTGATGAGGTGTTTCTAACGGAGCCTGTTTGTTGGTCGGCCCACGTTCTGACTGTATAGCACTGCAGAGCCCTGTGCTATGGCGGCTTTAGCGCTAGCCGCTCAATAGGATAGGACCTCGCAGTGCTCGACATGTCATCAAACACTGCACTTACAATCCCAATCAATACATCCTGTTCTCTATTGTATGTCACCCAGTGATTCGGTCCCCTCCCCTCACCCCCGCTCCACTTCTTTCTAGATATTCTTCCCAATCCCTGCATCCTCTTTTTTCCTCATCTCTCCTTAAAGTGGAGCCTTTTACATCAAATATAGAACCTCAGTATGTGTGTAATATTGGTGATTTAAGATGATTGTTCTGGTGAGGATTTGTTTGTATTGTTCATGTTTTTGACCTTTATGTACATTCTCATGATGCTGGACGGATGTTTTACCTGTAAGCTGTAATAACTAGCTATTGTAATGTGTATGTGTTCTTTTCACAGTTAATAAGCTCTATGAGCTCCGTAGCGGAACACTGTTTGCCCTCCCTGCTGCGTACACTCTTTGACTGGTACCGGCGGCAGAGTGGCACTGAGGATGAGTCTTATGAGTACAGACCTCGCTCCAGCACCAAGTCCAAAGGGTACGATACTCCTCCTAATCTGCTCATCCCTATCTCCTGTCCTCCCCTCACCTCCCACAATCTGTCATAACGTTCTCTCTCTCTCTCTAGGGATGAACAGCATCGGGATAAAGACTACCTATTGGAGAGGAGGGACTTAGCCATAGATTTCATATTCTGTTTAGTTACAGTAGAAGTTTTAAAACAGGTGAGTCCTGTGTCTGGTCTGTTAGATGAATCCTCTTCCTCAGTGTGGTAGACAGCATGCACTGTCACTGCAATGCCAGCATACCAAGGCATAGCGAGCTGTCATCCTGAACCTACAGCATCTAGACCGACCCCAGACTATCCAGATCCAAACCACTCTCTCTTAGAACAAACCTTCACTGATCTCAGGGCTTGGTTGTCCTTGGCTCCAACAGGGAGGATAATGAACGGTAGTAAAGGGAGAGAGACAGCATGACGGAAGTATTGATGTACCTAATATGATGTTTTCATGTTTACGTCACAGATTCCTCTTCACCCCGTGCCAGATACTTTAGTACATGAAGTTCTGAACCTGGCATTCAAGCACTTTAAACACAAAGAGGGGTGAGTGTAAACAAACACAAGACACACACACCATTTAATACACATACTATACTTTAGTCTAGCACACAATATTCCAGAGGGCTTTTGGCTCTGCAGTTGATTCACTTATTACTTTATGGGTGTTTGAATAGACTGTTTTTTATGACCAATGTATGGTCTGTCCACATATTAATGTCACTTAAAGAAAACACAATCGCCACTTGTTAGACAACTTGAGTAAACCTTCACTCAGCTGCTTCAACCCATAATGCAGCGACATGCTTGTGGTTTTAGAGAGATGGATGTTTGATCGGCCATAACTTTTATCACACTGTTTGGGATGATATTTGCTTTAATGGGTTTGTTTGTTTAGCTGCTCCTAAGCAAGTCTGATGTTTCATGGTCAGTGTCTTCATACCCCCTGTGTTAACAAATCATGAGAGCTGTTTCTCTGAGTGTGAGTGGATCATGGATGTGTTCTGATTGGCAGGTGCTCTGGCCCCAACACTGTCAATGTGCACATCATCGCAGACCTGTATGCTGAGGTCATCGGCGTGCTCACACAGTCAAAGTAAGCGTTTTCTCAGATTGTTCCAAGTTCAAGTCATCTTAACACAGTCCATATAACTCAACATGTCACTCCTTTTTACTCCTATTACTCCTAAACTATATATTAAAAAGGAGCCCGCTCCTTATGGAAGACTTAGTCAAAATGTGTGTGTGTCTCTCCAGGTTCCAGGCGGTGCGTAAGAAGTTCATCACGGAGCTGAAGGAGCTGAGGCAGAAGGAGCAGAGCCCCTACGTGGTCCAGAGCATCATCAGCCTCATCATGGGCATGAAGTTCTTCAGGGTCAAGATGTACCCCGTGGAGGACTTCGAGGCCTCCTTCCAGTTCATGCAGGTTCGTTATCCTGGGTAGAGCACACCTTGGCAAACCGTACCAAAACAAGACAATATGCATTTCTTATTGGACAAGTTCAGATAGTCCCTCCCTGTTTCAAAACCTCCTTTTTAGTGAATTTAACGCTGACGTGTCCAAGCAACAGGCGTCTATCTAGTCTATTTGATGCCCAGACTGTACAGTACTGTATATCTGATTGTCTGAGTGGCTGCGTATAGGGATTTAATGGCTCTCTGCTGAACTACACCCAGGATGGATGTTTTACTGCAGCCGTTTTGTTTGAGCTCAGCAGCTCTCTGTAGCAGAGCCTCATAAAGCCAGATGAGTAACGATCAGATAGCAGATCACTGTGCCAAGAGCACTGAACGGAGCAAGGCCTTTTCGTTAAGCTCAATACGGCAGTAAAAAGCTCACTCAATATGCTCCCCTCTTAACAAGCCCTGATTTCCCAGCATGCTGATGGAACATGTTGGGTAATCTGCCGTAGTTTATTTGTGCCACCACATTCCCTTTATGTCTGTTGGTTTCTGCCCATATGTGACAATCTGTTGCACGGTCTATTGTTTTTCCATTTGTCTATTTGGTTTGTTTACTTATTTGTCACTGTTGTCATCCATGTTGGTATGCATCTGTGTGTTCCTCAGGAGTGTGCCCAGTATTTCCTGGAGGTGAAGGATAAGGACATAAAGCATGCATTGGCTGGCCTGTTTGTTGAGATCCTCATCCCTGTTGCTGCTGTGAGTACCACCCAGACGACAACACAAAACATGGGAAAACCCCACATTGGTTATAGCTAGACAAGTTAATAGTAGGATAGAGCCTTTCTGTATAAGAGATTCCTCTGTGTTAGCTACCATAAAAAGCACCTTCGATTGGCTAATGTCATTGGATGCGTCTGAAATGGCACCTAATTCCCTATATATGGGCCCTGGTGAAAAGTAGTGCACTATTTAGGGAATAGGGTACCATTTCGGTCGCACGTATTGAATGAGCTCAGTGGTGACAGCTTCCTCCCTCGCTCCTTCCCTCCCTGCAGGCGGTGAAGAATGAAGTCAATGTGCCGTGCCTGAAGAACTTTGTGGAGATGCTCTACCAGACAACCTTTGACCTTAGCTCCAGAAAGAAGCACTCTTTGGTAACGTCTCTTTTCTCACACTATTATCTGGACCTTCCCTCCCACTTCTCTCTGCTATGTCTCGTTTCCCTCTTTTTATGACATCAACTTGTTAACTCTTAATCTCCTCACACCATCTCCCTCTTTCCCACTTCTCTCTCTTTCTCCTCTCGTTTCCTTCCCCTCTCTTCTGTGGTTGACGTGTGTTCTCTCTTTCAGGCTCTGTATCCTCTGGTGACGTGCCTGCTGTGTGTCAGTCAGAAGCTGTTCTTCCTCAATAACTGGCACATCTTCCTCACAAACTGCCTCTCTCATCTGAAGGTACACAGCACAATCACCTAAACCAGTTGCCTAGTATACTGGCCTATGAAGGAAAATGCAGACTTCCATGCCAATTTCCCATTTAATAGGACACTTAGTTTTATATTTTTAATATTTTAATATTTTATATTCCCTAATGTTTAAAAGTGGGCCATGTAATTGAGTATAATTTTCTAAAGACTCTATTATGAAATTAGATTATCTACTATCCCTTAGGCAGTAGTAAGTGCAATGAGCCTCCTTTTAAAGATATTCATGTAAGATGTTTATTGCATACCAAGTTCTATCATTTATCACTGTTACTATGACTGAAACCTTACTGCTCTAGCATAATGTTCTTTACCAGGTACGTTGTTAATTGTCATAGTGAGACGTTAGATATCCCCTGCACACCACAACTCCATGAGGTGTTTTTGGTTTAAAGGGTGTGCCTTAATGATCATATCTTCCTCCTCCCCTGTCCGACAACCCCCCGCAAACCAATCACAAACCGATCAAGCCAATCAATCATGCTCCTCTCCTGTACCATCTTCAAGCTAATTCTGCCGAGATGCACTGTGTTGCGACTGTCTCCTCGCTCCTCAATTCAAACTCTGAATTGATTCCCTTGTGGAGATTGATTCCATGGTGGAGATGTGCTATAATTCCCTTTGCTCTGTGGTGGTGATTCTATGATGACTCTTTTGTTGAACTGACTCTATGATCACAGTCATGTGGTGATCCATTTGCTTTTGATTCCCTGTGAGAGATTTGATTCCATAGTTTTTAATTAACCCCCTAAGCCTATTTGGTGCTAATGTAAGCTCCCGTGTTTTTGTGGTGGAACCATGATTCTGGTGGAGATTTGTTTGAGTGTGTGATTTAGCTCTTATTGTCCACTGGGCCATTTTAACCTGTCCTTGTTTTGAAGATCAGTTCAAATGCTGTTTCAAATCCATTCAGTTTTGTGCCTTAAGGAGATCAAAACTCAATTGGTTAAAATTATACCTTTGGTACAGTGTATCAGACTAGTGATGGGATGGGTGGACCTGCTCAGATTTATGAGCCTAGTAGATTGTGTGTGTTATAGTCGTAACATACATATTTTTTTCCTACCTGGTCTCCTTTCACTGTCCCTGTCCTCGCACTATCTACTTACTTTTTACTCGCTTCACCTTGGCCTGCTTTGTGTGTTTTCTCCCTTCCATGTCAATTTCACTTGCCTTCTATTGCACATCTTTCATTTCTTCACTTTCAAATAGTATGAAATATTAGAAAATAAAGGTACATTTCATTTGGCCTATATTAGTCTTCATAGAACATAGATGAATTTTTTAATGTGTCAATGTTACTTTTGCATTTCATACTTTGCATCTTACAATGTTTGACATCTAATATGAGACTGATTCAAGTGGATCGAAGTCAGTTAGGAGTGAGTTAGTTTTTTTTGTCGTACTTGTCATTTTTGTGTTTCTATTATATTTTGTCGCTCTGTTCTCTTTTTAACCTGCATGTCTACCTCCCCACATCCTCACACTCAGTGTCTCCTGTCGTTTTCTCACGTTTTCACTCGCTCCAGATGCCGTCTAACAACAGCATCCGAAAGCAGATTGAGACACTGCAGGTGAGTTTGTCTGGTGTCTGGATGGTGGCATGACACCATCCAAGAGGTCATCTGACCTCGTCCTGGAGGACAGAGGGGATGCAGCTACTAAGCCAGGGGCAACGAGGCTCTGGAGTCTGATAGTCCTCTTAAAGTGGAACTTATTGAGTAAAGATTACAGAGAAAGTAGTGGTTGGACACTTGGCTATTAGCCACACATTTCTTTGAGATGCAATTTTGGCTTGTGCTTTGCTGCCTTGTCTTTACTAGTGGTTTATGGCTTTGCTGTTTTGTGTGTGTGTGTGTGTGTGTTGTAGTAGTGGTTAGAGCATCGAGCTGGTGCATCAAGCGCACACTCACATTCTCAGATACCTACCTTACTCCTTGAGGGGTTTGAAGCCAGTTACCTGGAATGGGTTGCTGGTAGATCTGAGAACTCGTTCCAAATGGATTTTGTAGTTTATTTTTGGAGACCCATAGAGTACTGCAGCATTTTGTGTGCTGTAATAGTCCTGAGTTACACCCAATTCTCTTATCATTGGTGTTGACATGCTGCTGTGTGTGGCACCCTCGCAGCTCCATGGCCCACTGATGGGTGGAAAGGTTATTGCAGTACCCTTGAAAGAATCCTTTGTATGGCTGTCAGCTGTGTTGATATTGGAGCGAATGTTGTGTGCATGGATTTGATGGGCAGCACTGTGTAATTGCACCTTTAGTCACAGATTTTTGGGAATGCTCAGCTGTACAAACATTCCCCGGAGGTTGGAACATCCCAAACTACAGCTAGCATAACATACATCACAAACTACAGCTTGTGTAACATACATCACAAACTACACCTACAGTTGAAGTGGAAGTTTACATACACCTTATTAACCAAATACATTTAAACTCAGTTTTTCACAATTCCTGATATTTAATCCTAGTAAAAATTCCCTGTCTTTGGTCAGTTAGGATCACCATTTTGAGAGAATGACTTATTTCAGCTTTTATTTCTTTCATCACATTCCCAGTGGGTCAGAAGTTTACATACACTCAATTAGTATTTGGTAGCATTGCCTTTAAATTGTTTAACTTGGGTCAAATGTTTCAGGTAGCCTTCCACAAGCTTCCCACAGTAAGTTGGGTGAATTTTGGCCCATTCCTCCTGACAGAGCTGGTGTAACTGAGTCAGGTTTGTAGGCCTCCTTGCTCGCACACGCTTTTTCAGTTCTGCTCACAAATTTTCTATAGGATTGAGGTCAGGGCTTTGTGATGGCCACTCCAATACCTTCACTTTGTTGTCCTTAAGCCATTTTGCCACAACTTTGGAAGTATGCTTGGGGTCATTGTCCATTTGGAAGATCCATTTGTGACCAAGCTTTAACTTCCTGACTGATGTCTTGAGATGTTGCTTCAATATATCCACATAATTTTCCTACCTCATGATGCCATCTATTTTGTGAAGTGCACCAGTCCCTCCTGCAGCAAAGCACCCCCACAACATGCTGCCACCCCCATGCTTCACGGTTGGGATGGTGTTCTTTGGCTTGCAAGCCTCCCCCTTTTTCCTCCAAACATAACAATGTTCATTATGGCCAAACAATTCTATTTTTCTTTCGTCAGACCAGAGGACATTTCTCCAACAAGTACTATCTTTGTCCCCATGTGCAGTTGCAAACCGTAGTCTGGCTTTTTTATGGCGGTTTTGGAGCAGTGGCTTCTTCCTTGCTGAACCGCCTTTCAGGTTATGTCGATATAGGACTCGTTTTACTGTGGATATAGATGCTTTTGTACTTGTTTCCTCCAGCATCTTCACAAGGTCCTTTGCTGCTGTTCTGGGATTGATTTGCACTTTTCGCACCAAAGTACGTTCATCTCTAGGAGACGGAACGCATCTCCTTCCTGAGCGGTATGATGGCTGCGTGGTCCCATGGTGTTTATGCTTGCGTACTATTGTTTGTACAGATGAACGTGGTACCTTCAGGCGTTTAGAAATTGCTCCCAAGGATGAACCAGACTTGTGGAGTTCTACAATTATTTTTCAAGGGTCTTGGCTGATTCTTTTGATTTTTCCATGATGTCAAGCAAAGAGGCACTGAGTTTGAAGGTAGGCCTTGAAATACATCCACAGGTACACCTCCAATTGACTCAGGCTAATTTACATCATTTATCAGAAGCTTCTAAATCCATGACATAATTTTCTGGAATTTTCCAAGCTGTTAAAAGGCACAGTCAACTTAGTGTATGTAAACTTCTGGAAAGAAACCCACTGGAATTGTGATACAGTGAAATAATCTGTCTAAACAATTGTTGGAAGAATGACTTGTGTCATGCACAAAGTAGATGTCCTAACCGACTTGCCAAAACTATAGTTTGTTAACAAAACATTTGTGGAGTGGTTGAAAAACGAGTTTTAATGACTCCAACGTAAGTGTATGTAAACTTCCATCTTCAACTGTAGCATGACATGCATCACAAACTACAGCTAGCATAACATGCGTCAAACTACAGCTAGCATAACATGCGTCATAACCTACAGCTAGCATAACATGCGTCATAACCTACAGCTAGCATAACATGCGTCATAAACTACAGCTAGCATAATATGCGTCATAAACTACAGCTGGCATAACATGCGTCATAAACTACAGCTAGCATAACATGCGTCATAAACTACAGCTAGCATAACATGCGTCATAAACTACAGCTAGCACAACATGCGTCATAACCTACAGCTAGCATAACATGCGTCATAACCTACAGCTAGCATAACATGCGTCATAAACTACAGCTAGCATAACATGCGTCATAAACTACAGCTAGCATAACATGCGTCATAAACTACAGCTAGCATAACATGCGTCATAAACTACAGCTAGCACAACATGCGTCATAAACTACAGCTAGCACAACATGCGTCACAAACTACAGCTAGCACAACATGCGTCACAAACTACAGCTAGCACAACATGCGTCACAAACTACAGCTAGCACAACATGCTGTACATTTATACATAGGCAGAGTCACTCTGGAACAAATTAATTTTTTGACAAGCTTAAGTCATTTCAGCAATCTCATACATCAGTAGTTTATTTTAGATCTGAAGCAGACTCATCAAATCACAGCTGTGAGTCATTTATCATCACTGGGGCATCTCAAACATCTCTATAAATGAAACGGGCCGTATAAATTGCTTAATTCCGTACAGAAGGTCTAAGTGAATGGTTTGTGTGTCAGATCCCTGCTTATGTGGCATGCCCCACACCAGACTTGAATCTGTCACAGTGAGAAGACAGGTGGGTGAAGAAAGTGTTCTGTCTCTGGCCCTTTAGAACAAAGATCCCAAAATGTCCCGTGTGGCACTGGAGTCACTCTACAGACTGCTGTGGGTCTACATCATCAGGATCAAGTGTGAGAGCAACACCGTCACACAGAGGTCAGTACCAGCCCGGACAGAACAGGCTGTGGGCCCACTCCACACCATCTCAGCATGAACTGACACTGTAATGAAAGTCATCCAGACAGCACCTAAATCACCATATAGAACAAAGCAAGTGCCCACATCACTCCTTTAGCAGAACCAGAACTAGAATCCCATCTACACTCAGAACTGGTCTAGTCTACAGTCTCCTCGGTGAACATCCCAGTTTAACCCTTGAATCTTCTCCTGTTTCCTGCAGCCGGCTGCTTAGCATCGTTTCAGCGCTTTTCCCCAAAGGCTCCCGTAGCGTGGTGCCCCGCGACACGCCCCTCAATATCTTCGTCAAGATCATCCAGTTTATAGCTCAGGTATGTCTAATGAGGCCATGCTGGAGTAGTGATTCCCGTATAATTCCCCGTATAATTCCTCTAAACAGCAGGTAGTGGCTTGTGTCTTATCTATGATTAGTGATTATTATTTGTTGTGGCTGATTTCACAGGAAAGGCTGGATTTTGCTATGAAGGAGATCATTTATGACCTCCTGTGTGTGGGCAAATCTCACAAGACATTCACCATCAATCCAGAAGTAAGAGATAGCCGAGAGACATTAATGATCAAATCATACTCTCACTGTGATTGCATTCTTCATTCTCTGACCGTCCCTTCCTGCCTCTATCCCTCTCTCTCGCTCTCCTCTCTCCCTCTCACATGCTCTCTTGCTGTCTCTCTTAGAGGATGAATATTGGCCTGAGGGCCTTCCTGGTGATAGCTGACAGTCTGCAGCAGAAAGACGGGGAGCCGCCCATGCCCACCACAGGGGCCATCATGCCCTCAGGAAACACCCTGCGGATCAAGAAGATCTTCCTCGCCACCACCCTCACTGACGAGGAGGCCAAGGTCATCGGTAGGTCACCACCTCTGAGCTCCTTTCCCCTCACAACGGGCCATATCACTCCGATATGACTAGCTTTGTTGCTAACTCCAGCAATTTTACATTGATGTTGAAACTGAAATGTTGATTGTGTGCTCTCCCTGTCAAATTCATTTCTCAAATAAATACGCTTATGGCAGTGGGTCATTTTAGGGTCAAATGTGTAGTGTGAGAGTAATATATATATATATATATATATATGTGTGTGTGTAGGCATGTCACTGTACTACCCAGCAGTGAGGAAGGCCCTGGACAACATGCTGCGTCACCTGGACAAGGAGGTGGGGCGCTCCATGAGCATGACCAACGTTCAGATGTCCAATAAGGAACCTGAGGATATGATCACGTAAGTGCCTCTCTGACTTAAAACATATGTGACCCATAACATGAGTGTTCTTTACACGTTTGTTAACTGTGTTGTCTTGCAGGGGGGAAAGGAAGCCGAAGATTGATCTGTTCCGTACGTGTGTGGCGGCCATCCCCAGACTGATCCCAGATGGCATGAGCAGACAGGACCTGATTGAGCTGCTGGCCAAGTAAGGACCCCACTCCTTCACATGCACCACCTCTGTCTGGGATTAATTGATGAACAAAGCAATGGGGCTTTTATTTTCAGCATCACTAGGAAGGACTTCAAAAGCTGTGTATTTAAAAAGCTCTGTTTGTGATTGTTTGACCCCTGTGCCCTCTCCTCCTCAGGCTGACCATCCACATGGATGAGGAACTGCGCGGCCTGGCCTTCACCACCCTGCAGGCCCTGATGCTGGACTTCCCAGAGTGGAGGGAGGACGTGCTCTCTGGCTTTGTCTACTTCATTGTGCGTGAGGTCACTGACATTCACCCCACGCTGCTGGACAACGCCATCAAGATGCTGCTGCAGCTCATCAGCCAGTGGAGGCAGGCAGTCCAGACCAGCAACAAGGTGGGTGGAGAGTGGATAGCTATGGCATCTCTTTTTGTCCTGCTATATTTTGGTCTGCTCTGTGTGTTTTTAACTCTGTACAAGGAAAGGGTCTGGAACTCCTTGCTCTGTACTGTAGTAGTAGGTTTATTGTGTATTTTGACTTGGGTTTGTGTAAGAAAGTAACGCTGTGTGTGTGCTCCAGCAGGGCCCTGGCAGCGGGCCGTCTCTGCCCCTGGAACGCTCTCCTCTGTGGGGGGTGCTGCACGTGTTGGAGGGCCTGGCACTGGTGGTGCTGTGCAGCTGCCGCCCTGCCACCCGGAGGCTGGCTGTTAATGTCCTCAAAGAGGTCCGAGCCCTGCACACCGCTCTGGGCATTGCCAAGGTAACTACCAACTCACTGATAGACGGGGATCTAAAAGTGACAAAAATAATGAGATGCAGTGTTTCTCAAGTAAGGTGCAAGAGACTCACATTCATGGTTTCTGTCTGTCGCTCTCAGGGAGATGAGGAGTTGGCCATAGATGTGATGGACAGACTAAGTGCCTCTGTGCTGGAGAGCTTCATCCATCTCACAGGAGCTGATCAGGTAAGAATGGCAAAGCTGTTGTTTAATACAACACACACACACACACACACACACACACACACACACACACACACACACACACACCCTGACCCTCCCCTCTCCCCTGCAGACCAACCTGCTATACTGCCCTAGTGGTATCGACCTGCAGACGCTGGCAGAATGGAGCTCGTCTCCCATCAGCCACCAATTTGACGTGGTCAGCCCGTCGCACATCTGGGTGTTTGCCCACGTGACGCAGGGCCAGGACCCCTGGGTCATCAGCCTGTCCAGCTACCTGCGCCAGGAGCACCTGCCCAAGCACTGCCCCACCGCACTCAACTACGCCTGGATGTTCGCCTACACACGCCTGCAGCTGCTCTCTCCACAAGTGGATATCAAGTATGTCTCTAGGCCTTTCTCTGTTAATGTGGTTTTGTTTGTGTGTGTGTGTGTGTGCGCGTTACATTTGAGGTTGTTAAAAGGCACTTAGAATGGATGTGGTTTCAGTCTGCTCATTAGAGTGCTGGATGATGTCACCGTTTGGTCTATGGTGATCATACGGTGAACACCATCACTGGAGACTCGGCGTGTGATTGTGGGTAACATCATCCTAATAGATCTAGCTCTCAGCTGTTTATGGATATGAGCCCCGTGAAGACGACAGTTGCTGCCGGTCTTTTATAATGTGTGTATGTGGCACACAAGGATATTATTTCAATAACTTTCTAATACCACCTGCCTGTTATTGTCTGACCTGTGCCCCTGCAGCAGCCCTATAAATGCTAAGAAGCTGAACAGCCTGAGCAGCAGTGGTGACTCGTACGTGGGCCTGTGGAGGAACTACCTGATCCTCTGTTGTAGCTCCGCCACCTCCTCCCCTAACTCCTCCTCTTCCTCCACCTCTGGTTCCATCCGCTGCTCCCCGCCTGAGACGCTGGCGTCCACGCCAGACAGCGGCTACAGCTACGACTCAAAGGTCAGAGGGCGTGACCCCGCAGTGACCAACTATCCCCCCAAGAATGTTTTACATGGGTGCTGTCAATGATAATCCTATGCCATGTTTATTTCCTTTAGTTATAGATTTAAAAATGATTTGAGTTGTCATATCGATTTGTGACCTTTGTGTGTATCCAGATTATTGGCACTCCGTCCCCCTCGTCCCTGTTCAAACACGTTGTCCCGATGATGCGCTCTGAGAGCATGGACATCACAGAGTCTCTTGTCCTGGGGCTTGGCAGGACCAACCCCGTGGCCTTCAGGTGAGGGAGCCACCCTGTGTGTATGTGGCTGGTAGTCATGTTTTTTGTTGTTTTGAGTTACCTGGTTGAATTTGCAAATGTTGATATTGCCTAGTTTAGGGTTATTTGGTTAGTAGGTACAGTATGTAATGGGTAAGTAAGTGTGTGTGGGCATGTATGAGTGTTTGTCCAGTAGTTTACCTTCTATTGTCTTTCAGAGAGTTGATAGAGGAACTGAACCCCATCATTAAGGAGGCTCTGGAGAGGAGACCTGAGGTGGGTGCAGCTCACTGACCCCTCGCATCTGTCATGTATCTAACATCAAAACACTGTACTACCTACAACACTCGCCCTGCTCAGTAGTAACTCTTCTCCTCTGTTGCAGAACATGAAGCGACGCAGGCGTCGTGACATCTTGAGGGTCCAGCTGGTCCGGATCTTTGAGCTGCTGGCTGATGCTGGTGTCATCAGTCAGACGTCAGTGGAAACCAGGCCAGATGCCCTAATAGAGATAGAACTACATATGGTTATAGAGTATAGTATCCTAGTAAAGAATCATGGACCTTCCATCTTTGAATTTACTGACCCCTATCGTGTGTGCAGGGCGAGTGGAGGTCTGGATGGGGAGAGTCACTCTCTGAACTCAGTGCTGTTGGAGTATGTGGATCTGACGAGACAGCTGCTGGAGGCTGAGAATGACAAAGACTCAGACACACTGAAGGACATCCGCTGCCATTTCAGTGCTCTGGTGGCCAACATCATTCAGAACGTCCCAGGTACCACATACACACACACACTACAAATTGTAAAAGTCTGTATATGTGTGTGTTGTCAGTATTTGTTAGACATCTCTGTGTGTATTCCCACCAGTGCACCAGAGGAGGACTATCTTCCCTCAGCAGTCTCTAAGACACAGTCTGTTCATGTTGTTCAGCCACTGGGCCGGGCCCTTTAGCATCATGTTCACTCCACTGGACCGGTACAGTGACCGCAACATGCAGATCAACCGACACCAGTACTGTGCTCTCAAGGTACAACCAGCTGGTCACACACACTCTAAACACTATACACACTTCTGAGTCAGGACGTGGTAAATGTTTGTCTACTGTGGGTGTGTTTACTTTGTAGGCCATGTCTGCAGTGTTGTGCTGTGGTCCAGTGGCTGATAACGTTGGCCTTTCCTCTGATGGTTATCTCTACAAGTGGCTGGACAACATCCTGGACTCTCAGGACAGGAAGGTAAGAGCCCTTATACACTGCAGCCTCACTGCTGCGCTTAAACTATCCCTTTATTACCAGCTACTGTCCTTCATCTGCACTGATTTGATCGTAAAACAGTAAGACTAAACTTTCACGGTTTAATTATTTAGTGGTGCGGATGAAAGAAAGGAAATGGCTTGACTGTTGAGGTGCCTGACTGAGTGCAGTGTATATTGAGGGCTTGTGCTGATGGTCCCTGATGGTGTCTTGGTCTCCCCCTGCAGGTGCACCAGTTGGGCTGTGAGGCGGTGATGCTGCTGTTGGAGCTGAACCCAGACCAGAGTAACCTGATGTTCTGGGCTGTGGACCGCTGTTACACTGGCTCACGGCGCGTGGCTGCCGGCTGCTTCAGGGCCATCGCCAACGTCTTTCACAACAGGCACGTCCAGATTAATTTATCCGATTTTATAGTGCGTGTTTGTTTTTCTGTGTATTAACTGAAATGCTGTAATCCATAATCTTCTAATGTGATTGATTATCGTATGGTCTACAGGGATTACCAGTTTGACACTGTGGTGCTGCTGAATCTGATCCTGTTCAAGGCGGCTGATTCATCCAGAGATATCTATGAGGTGGCCATGCAGCTGCTGCAGGTTCGTGTGACACATTCCTGGACACCATGTTTATTTACTGCTCTGTGTCAGCTGGTTTTAGTCCAGTATGTACTTAATGCGATTTTTCTCTGTGGTTGTTCCCCAGATCTTGGAGCCCAAGCTCTTCCGTTACGCTCATAAACTGGAGATCCAGAGAACAGATGGGATCCTGAGCCCTCCCTCCCCGCTGCCACACCTCTACTCTGTCTCCTACTACCAGCTGTCTGAGGAGCTGGCCAGGACATACCCAGAGCTCACCCTGCCCATCTTCTCAGGTCTGCATTGTTACACATCACACACTTTCACATAGTCATCTGTCTCATTAGGCTAATCTTAAATGCCATCCTGGTTCAAGTAGTCCTCTATAAGGGGAATGGTCTGTCATTTGAGATTCTGGTCTGTAGCCATATCTTTGGCATTTAGTACAGATTTGACTGTTATTGATGTGGTGACTGTGCTGTTTTCTACCCCAGAGGTGAGCCAGCGTATCCAGACAGCACACCCTGGTGGTCGCCAGGTGATGCTGCACTACCTCCTGCCCTGGATGAACAACGTGGAGCTGGTGGACTTCAAGCCATCGCCACGGCGACATGAGGAGACCCCCATCTGTGAGGATGAGGAGGACGCCCACGAGCGTGATATGATGGTCAACAGCCGCCGTTGGCTCCGAGGGGAGGGCTGGGGCTCCCCGCACGCCACCACCATGGTGCTCAACAACCTCATGTTCATGACTGCCAAGGTACGACCGCAACCTACCACACACACAAAATTTACTCTGCTGCTGATAAATGATAGTTTGAACTGTATTGCTCTTGTGTATGCAGTACGGGGATGAGTTTGCGTGGTCAGAGATGGAAAACGTGTGGACCACTCTGGCAGACAGCTGGCCAAAGAACCTGAAGATCATCCTGCACTTCCTCATCAGCATGTCAGGGGTCAACAGTGAGCCCAGCTTCCTGCCCTATGTAAGTCCAGTTTACACACACTATCCTTTCTCCCTCACACACCTCACAATTATTCAGTCATCTGAAATGTTTGTAAAAATGTGTGTGTGTTCCCTCAGGTGAAGCGGGTGGTGGTGTACCTGGGCAGGGATAAGACTATGCAGCTGCTGGAGGAGCTGATGTGTGAGCTGGACCTGACAGACCCAGTGAGCTCTGCTGTCACTCACATGGACAACCCTCCCTACTACCGCATCACCTCCAGCTACAAGATCCCCTCCGTCACCTCAGCAGGTATATATCACACTGTCCACTGTCTTCTGTACATGTACCTCCTCTATTTTATAGCCTACTGTCCTGTGATACAAAACACAGATGCTTGATGTTTCTAGGGTACTTATTCCCCCATCTACTTCCTCATGGACTTGTGGATTGTATGTATGATGTCATAACATTGTCATGTTCCTCCTAAACCTTGTTGCCATAGTTCCTAGATGCCTTTCCCCATCTCTGTCCACAGGAACCACCTCCAGCAGTAACACCATGGTGCCAGGACCCGACGCTCACCATGACAGCAGCAAGAACAAAGACCCCAACATGGACGACAGGTATGAGATCACACACAGATACAGACCGACCGACCTGTGAGACTACAGCTGTCTCTCTCTGTTGTCTGCAGTTCCACCCATCTGGACATCTACAGTGGTCTGAACAGCAACCTGAACCGTCAGCACCACCGCCTGGAGTCTCGCTACAGCAGCAGCTCTGGAGGATCCTATGAGGAGGAGAAGGGTAAGAGACCCTCCACCCAGCCATACTACTCTACTTTCTGCTTTATACTTACACACATCCATGTTGCCACAGGTGTGATAATCCCCTGTTTTCTCCAGGTGACTCCATGCCGCTGTATGCTAACTGGCGTCTGAAGGTGATGGACCACAACCGTCCCGAGCCCCTCCCCTTTCCTCCGACAGGGGGCTGCTGGTCCCCTCTGGTGGACTACCTGCCAGAGACCAACACCCCTGGAGTACCCATTCACAGGTAACCCCTACCCCCCTCCACTTGACCTGTCTGTATGACCTCTTCCCTGACCCAGCTGACTCTCGTGTGGTGTATCTCAGGTGTAACATAGCTGTCATCCTACTGACTGACCTCATAGTGGACCATGGGGTCAAAGTGGAGTGGAGCGCCTACCTTCACCTCCTGCTGCACTCCATCTTCATAGGTAACTAACCTCTCACCTCTATACAGCTGGCTGATTTCAACTTGAGTGATGTATACTTGTCCTTAGACACTTAATTTGCAGGCAAAACAAACTCTTCATTTGCCAGTGTTAATGTTTATGGAATAGATTTTTCATATCAGTCCTTTGTTTTTCCTACCAGGGTTTGACCACCAGCACCCTGAGGTCTACGAGCACTGCAAACGCCTACTGCTTCACCTGCTGGTCGTCCAGGGAACTAACAGCAGCGTTCAATCCCTGGCCTCTGTGCTACTGCGCAACCGAGAGTACAACGACCCCAAGGTGCTGACGGTGAAGCCACCGCCCCACGACTTCAACCTCACAGGTCAGTAACGATCTGAGTAGCTTAACTAAAGAGCAGAAATATCCCTTTGCCTAATTCTGTATTGCCCAATAAGATCAGGAGGGGGCAGCAGAGATCCATGTCCTCATTTGCTCTCCTGTCTTTACAGATCACTATGTGAAATCTCATAGTTTATTTCAAGTTTATAGTGATTCGCCAGCCATGAATCGCTGTTCTCATGCGCTTGTGTGTGTGTTACTCATGCAGGAATGTGTGACGTTGTGCCAGACTATCAGCCGTCTCCTATGACCGACTCAGGCCTGAGCTCCAGCTCCACGTCGTCCAGCATCAGCTTGGGTACAGGAGGAACCCCCCTGCCTCACCTCACCCCCACCCTAATTAACGAGGTGGACGTCATCGCCGAGCAGGATGAGAAGGTCAAGGCCCTCATCGAGTTTGTCACCTCCAGGTGAGTATCCGAGCCTGCATGCACTTAGAAATGGATGTATTCTGTTTTTACTGTATGTGGAAGTCTGTGTCATAGCTGTATATATCAGTTATTTGTCTCATGTGATGTACCCTCATGACTAACTTCGTCTAATCCATGTATCTGGTCTCACGCTTGCAGCCATGTCTGAAAGGATGGGGTATTTCTCAATTGCATGTGTTTGCGTGTGCCAATACAATTTTTTTTTTACATTTTGGGATGAGAATATCAGAGTTGGATGATGATAGGTCTGACTTCCCTAGTTTCCTGTCCTGATTCTGTCTTGTCCTGCAGGAAGCGGGGGCCCCTGTGGAACCATGAGGACGTGTCACCCAAGAACCCCAACATAAAGAGTGCTGACCAGCTGTGTGTGTTCCTCAGACATGTAGTGACAGTCTTCAAACAGTCCCAGTCAGGTCAGTGTGTTTTTAATGCTGTTCCTTATCTCCTTCTACTGTACGGTCTTTCAACAACTGACTGTCCTGTCCACATTTGTTAGCACTCCACTAAAATATATTTCTATTCACCATTGTTGATTAGCATGAAATATCTCTATTCTTATGTGTCTGTAACATCTCTGAATTTTGATATTAAATATATCTGTGTGTTTGTTAATCAGGTTTCCAGCTGGAGCAGTTGCTGAGTGAGGTAGCGCTGCAGACTGCTCTGTCGTGCTCGTCTCGTCACTATGCAGGGCGCTCCTTCCAGATCTTCAGGGCTCTCAAACAACCCCTCACAGCCGCCACGCTCTCTGATGTCCTCTCACGTCTTGTAGAGACAGTGGGCGACCCTGGAGAGGAGGCACAGGTGAGCTACACCCCCACCTGTATCACGACAGCCCAAAGGACATATTTAAAGGAGGTTATCTGCTCTATTACTGTTATCACTAACTTCTGATCTCAGATCAGAGTGTCGCAGTTTGAACAGACACTATGCTCCAGAGGGGTCAGCCACTCTGACCTGGGATCAGTGTGGATCAGCAGATCTGTTACGAAGCAGCAGCCACTGGGTACTGCAGTATCAGGGGTCCATCTGTCTGGGTGGTTGACCTCAGCTCCTCTGTCTCAGGGCTTTGTTATCGAGCTGCTGCTGACTCTGGAGTCAGGGATTGACACTCTCGCTGACACCGTAAAGAATTATGACCTCCTCACTGCCTTGGCAAAGTAAGCACTGACCAATTCAATATCTGATATCCATGCTCGTCTTCTACGCTTTCTCTGAGTCAACACAATCGTGCATTCACACTTTCTCAACACACACATCTTTGAGACTGTCTAAAACCCAGTACTAGTGAAATAACTCAGATTGTAATTTCTTATCCTGCAGGGCTTCTGCCCACGAGCACCTGCTAGGGGCTAAGTTTGCAGCCAATAGGAAGAGCACGGGCCAGCTGAACCTGAGTAGTGGGGGTCTGTTCCACCACGGTCACTACCCCCACAGCCACGCCCGCAGCAACTCCCTCCGTGCCAGCCTCATGGGCGAACGCAAGGGCGACCGTCGCCGCAGCAACACCCTAGATATCGCAGATCGGCTGGGTGGCAGCCATGGCAACCTAGCCCGAACGCAGAGCTTGTCATCATTGCGGGAGGGTGGAGGAGGGGGTCCTGGGGGGGAGGCCATCCCTCCTGTGGACCCCACCAACCTGATGGCCACGGTGTTCTGGATAGCGGCCTCCCTCCTGGAGTCGGACTATGAGTTTGAGTACATGCTGGCCCTGCGGCTGCTCAACAAGCTACTGGGCCAGCTGCCCCTGGAGAACGCAGACAGCAGAGAGAGGCTGGAAACAGTGCAGGCCAAGCTGAAATGGTACAGCTTCCCTGGTCTACTGCAGCTCTTCCTCAAGGGCTTCACCTCAGCCTCCACCCAGGAGCTCACCATCCACCTGCTCAACAAGCTCATCAGCGTCTCCCGCCACACACTGGTCGACCCCTCCCAGGTGGCAGGTAAGAGAGCAGGTATTGACCTTATTGCTTTTTATCTAGCACAAGTTCCTGGCTTCATGCTTGGTAAATCCTAATCCTCCCTAGGACTTGCTGGGGCTTGCTTATGGGTCTAGACCTGTTTCTCTTCCTGTGTTAGCTCAGGAGATCGAGATCCTGATGTCGTCTGTTGCCATCTCCTTGTAGGTTTTCCTCTAAACATCCTGTGCCTGCTGCCTCACCTCATCCAGCACTTTGACAGCCCCACTCCGTTCTGCAAGGAGACGGCTGATAAGATAGCCAAGGTGTGTGCCGAGGAGAAGTCAGCCACCCTGTCTAACCTGGCCCACATGATGAGCCTGTACAGCACACACAGCTACTCCAGAGACTGCGCCAACTGGATCAACGTGGTGTGTCGTTACCTACACGACGCCTTTGCTGAGATCACCTTCAATCTGGTCACATACCTGGCTGAGGTAAGCACTCGCAACACCAGCCTTCATAGAAGTAATGAGGAGAATCAAAGCTGCCAACTTATTTGCATAGTCAGTCCACGGCCTCTGGTTAATTTACAGTAGCTTGTTTTTGTTATTATGACAGGTCAGCAGTGTTAATTACTGATAAGCAGATGTCCAACATCCAACCCATGATGGCAGTTGAGAGCCTATTACTAAACCTTCCCCTCTCACCCTCAGTTGCTGGAGAAGGGCCTACCCAGCATGCAGCAGTCCCTGCTACAGATCATCTATAGCCTGCTGAGTCACATTGACCTGTCTGCTGCGCCCATTAAACAGTTCAACCTGGAGATCATGAAGATCATCAGCAAATATGTCCAGGTGAGACCTGGTTTCTCTTTTTACAATTCAGCTCAGCACTGACGGCCTCTCATCTCTAAGAGGATTGAGAGAGAAAATAATAAATGGGAATTGGCTGATACAGAAATAAAGCTGTCTGACACAGTATGGCTGTCACGTTGCTCATTCATTTCAGCAGATGGAGCCTTTGGTGTGTGTGAGAAAGCCAGAATGACTCCCTCTACAGAGCACTTGAAGAATAGTATATTAAAGCAGGTCATGGATCTAAGACCATTTGGATGCAGCCAGCCAGCCAGTTAATAATGTAGCCTTTTACGAGCTCTGACCACTGGGCTCTTCAGTCGCAGCTAGCCTAACTACCACTCCTACCCTTCCCCACCCAGCCTCAGGAAAATTCTCCACTTACCAACTTCCACCGCAGTGGGTACTTTTGTACAAGTAGATTATTTCTTTAGTGTGTGTTTGAATAAAGACTTTTCAGTTTTTTCAAGGTTGCTTGTAAGGGATGGCCGCCTTGTCCGAGTAGGATCCAATACAGTATCATGTGTCACTGACTAGACAATGTGTTCCTTCACATCTGTGGATAGGCTTAGAATCAGATAGTTTAAGGTGAAAGACAATACATTTCTTAAGGTAGGAAACACCTCCACGCTGATCCTCAACACAGAGCCCCCACAAGGGTGCATGCTCAGCCCCCTCCTGTACGCCCTGTTCACCCATGACTGCGTGGCCACGCACGCCTCCCACTCAATCATCAAGTATGCAAACGATGCAACAGTCGTAGGCCAGATCACCAACAATGACGAGACACCACCTCCCTGTAGGCTGAGGTCCCTGGGAGAGTGGCGCCAGGAAATAACCTCTCACTCAACATCAACAAGGAGCTGATCGTGGACTTCAGGAAACAAGGAGCACGGAGCACGCCTCTATCCACATCGACGGGACCGCAGTGGAAAGCTTCAAGTTCCTCGGCGTACACATCACTGATGATCTGAAATGGTCCATCCACACAGACAGTGTGCTGAAGAAGGCGCAACAGCGCGAAATTTGGCTTGTCGCCTAAAACCCTCAAACTTTTACAGATGCACAATAGAGAGCATCCTGTTGGGCTGTATCACCGCCTGGTATGGCAACTGCACTGCCCAAAACCGCAGGGCTCTCCAGAGGGTGGTGGGGTCTGCCCAGGGGTAAACTACCTGCCCTCCAGGACACCTACAGCCCCCGATGTCACAGGAAGGCCAAAAAAGGACATCAACCACCTGAGCCACGACCTGTTTACCCCGCTATCATCCAGAAGGCGTGGTCAGTACAGGTGCATCAAAGCTGGGACCGAGAAATTGAAAAACAGCTTCCCAACTCAAGGCCATCAGACTGTTAAAATAGCCATCACTAGCTGGCTTCCACTCGGTTACGTAACCCTGCACCCTAGAGGCTGCTGCTCTATATACGTAGACTTGGAATCACTGGCCACTTTAATAATGTTTACAAAATGCTTTACTCATCTCTTATGTATTTTAGTCAGAGCAATGTCGGAGTGGCATTATCTAATATTTATATATTTCTTAATTCCATTCTTTTACATGTGTATGTATTGTTAGATATTACTGCACTGTTAGAGCTATAAACACAATGTTACGAATCCCTTTGAATCTACAGTCTAGGGGGGATGGCAACATAACTTATGCAAATTATAACAGTGAAAAAGTAACAGCGAGAACAAATAACCACAGACAACTTAAAATCTACCGTCAAACACTCGGTAAAGGGTGAGCGGGAAAAGGGGCTGAGCTGGACACAAGGATAGAAATAATAAGTATTCAAAAACACCCCTAAGCTAGTCTACCTGCTTCAACAACAGCTAGCTAACTAACCAAAAATACAGTGTGTGGTCCGCCCAGTTCTAACTAGTGTTCTTAGACAAAGTATTCCTACGGGTAGTGTATGCCCATGGGCGATTTGTCTAGGTACCCCCTTTCCAACCATCAAACAAACAGTCAAACACCATAACAAACCAATACTCACAGCATAACGGACAAAGTGACATGTAGTTGCTAAACCAAACGAGAGATCTACAGAGAGATTGCATGACAGAGATTGAGCTCATGAGAAAACAACTGACAGGGTTTTAAACCAAGGGAAAGGGATTGTGATAGGGTAATGGAAACAGGAGCAGGTGTCTTCTGATTAGTGACTGATTGGGGAATGATTATTTCCACCTGTGAGGGGAGAAGGAGAGAAAAGAAATAAACACACAGGATACCTGTATCCGTAACACACAAGCATTTCACTACACCCGCAATAACATCTGCTAAATATGTCTATGTGACCAATAAAATTTGATTTAACCTTCCCTAGAACGGAGGTGTGCTTTTACCCCTTTCTAAAAGCATGAAATCCTGTCTTATTGACAATTGAACCAACGACACCTCTGTGTTTGGATCCTGTGTGTTCCCCAGAGCCCGTACTGGAAAGAGGCCCAGAACATCCTGAAGCTGGTGGTGTCTCGGTCGGCCAGCCTGGTGGTGCCAGACGAGGTGCAGCGCTCCTACAGCTCCGAGTCCTCTGGATCCCCAGAGATCGCCTTCACTCGCATCTTCAGCAACTTATCTAAAGAGCTGCCCGGCAAGACGCTGGACTTCCACTTTGACATCTCAGAGGTGAAGTCTTGCCTGCTCAATGTGTTTATAAACTCTAGTGCTTTGTTTTATGTTGTAACATGTCTTTGTATGAAACTTTATGTGCTGCTAGTTTAGGTCTCCCTTGTAAAATGTTTTTATTTCAACGAAACTAACATGGTAAAATACATGTTGAATACAATTTTTAAAACCTCTGTCCCGACTTCTGTCCTCTTGTCATCTTTTCGTCCTTCTCCGATTTCTTTTTTTAATCTTCTATTTTTCACTCTTTCCATTTTTCTTTCAGTCACCTTTTACCTTTAGCCCTACCTTTTTAAACAAAATTATCACATCTGTACAATCTAGATTAACTGGTGTAACCTTTAACCCCCAGACGCCCATCATAGGGCATAAGTACGGGGACCAGCGCACAGCTGCAGGGCGGAATGGGAAGCCGCAGGTCATTGCTGTGACCCGGAGCACATCCTCCACCTCTTCTGGATCCAACTCCAATGGCCTGGTGCCTGTCAGCTGGAAGAGGCCTCAACTCTCTCAGGTACTTACAGCCAATGGATATGTTACAATGAGGTTTGATATGTTTAAATGTCTTTATTTGTTTGTTAATATTTAATTGTGTCGTCTTATTTCAGAGGAGAACCAGAGAGAAGCTCATGAACGTTCTTTCTCTGTGTGGTCCCGAGTCTGGCATTCCCAAGAATCCTTCTGTAAGACACTTGGCATGTCAAACTGTGAGCGAGCATGACTAGTGATTAGTGATCTACTTCAACAGAATATATCCCAGCCATCCCTCCATGTGTTTATTGAACCCATTTATCATAACTGTTATATCTTTCTCTGTGTGTGTTTTAGGTGGTGTTTTCGTCCAACGAGGACCTGGACTCAGGTGACCAGCAGACCAGTCTGATCCCCACGGTGGAGGAGGTGGTGAGGGAGGAGGATATGCAGGGAGAAGATGCAGGAAGTGAGCAGCAGTTTGGAGTCTTCAAGGACTTTGATTTCCTGGATGTGGAGCTGGAGGATGCTGAGGTGAGGGGTGATTCACTCTACAGTAGGAGCAGCCATCTGTATACACACACTTTTTAATGTCTTGTATAGGATCATTTACAATTGTCTCTCTGCTATTACACCATCATTTCAGATCATGTTGTTGATTGGTGCCAAATGTTTTCATTCAGTGTGTGTGCTGAAGTACGTCTGAGCTTGTGTCTTAACATCTGTGTGTTTGTACTGGTCTTGGTATGACTTTTCTTCCATGTTGTCCTGTAACTGTCCCTACTAGTCTTTCTAACCCACTTGTTACCTTTCCTCTTTTCCCGCCACAAGGAGTTCCAGGTACGTTTGGGCCAGAAAGAGCTTTTTAAAGCTGCCATCCTAAGTGCCCTGGTGTCCCTCTGTCAGTCATGTGATTGTTGTCACCCTGTAGAAGCACCTGTTTTGTCAGTCTAGAAACAGACAGCCAATGAAGCATGCCACAAATACTTTTTTGGGTTCATGATCAATATAGTGTGCGCGTGAAGTGATTAGGTCAAGAAGCCTGAAAGAATAGGTGTCATCTCCTCCACTTCCCATTACTGCAGATGTCATGTGTTAGTGGCATACATGGTTGTTTCCTTGTGTTTGGTCTTGTGCTGTTGTGATTCATCCACATTTTCTCAGCTATCTCAAACTTCAGTTAGTTCTACTGGTATCTGACTGCTGTTTCCTTGGGTGTCCTACAGGGGGAGAGCATGGACAACTTCAACTGGGGCGTGCGTCGGCGCTCCCTGGACAGCATGGACAAGGGGGAGGGAGACGGGGACACGCCGTCCCTGCAGGAGTGCCAGTACACCGGGAGCACGCCCAGCCTCAACCTCACCAACCAGGAGGACACGGACGAGTCGTCTGAGGAGGAGGTACTGAGCGCTAGCCAGATTCTCACCCGCTCTGGCCTAGTAAGTCTCACCCAACACAAGGGTGGCCCTGTCCCCCGCCCGCCCCATGCTCCTCACACAGCCCACTGGCATTGTGCGTGTGTGTCCGCCCGCTCACTGAGCAGCGCTACTGCAGAGCTACTACTGTGCCTGGTATGGGCAGGGGCTAGACACTTGCTTCCGCTGTTAACGGTCACTATTTCACTCCCTGCCCCCCTTCACCCCCAATCCTAGACCTGCTACCCTAATTTTATTCCTTACCCACATACCAGTACCCCTTCCCCCATAAGATTGTTTTTTAGGTAAGTAAAGTACAGACCCAAACTTTACTACTGAAAATCAGTCCAGTTCAGGTTTCTGATGTGTTTAGGTCAGACAACTCATTCACATACACTATAACAGATATGTTTAGGTCGGACAACTCATTCACATACACTATAACAGATATGTTTAGGTCGGACAACTCATTCACATACACTATAAATGATATGTTTAGGTCAGACAACTCATTCACATACACTATAACAGATATGTTTAGGTCGGACAACTCATTCACATACACTATAAATGATATGTTTAGGTCAGACAACTCATTCACATACACTATAACTGATATGTTTAGGTCGGACAACTCATTCACATACACTATAAATGATATGTTTAGGTCAGACAACTCATTCACATACACTATAACTGATATGTTTAGGTCAGACAACTCATTCACATACACTATAACTGATATGTTTAGGTCAGACAACTCATTCACATACACTATAAATGATATGTTTAGGTCAGACAACTCATTCACATACACTATAACTGATATGTTTAGGTCAGACAACTCATTCACATACACTATAAATGATATGTTTAGGTCAGACAACTCATTCACATACACTATAAATGATATGTTTAGGTCAGACAACTCATTCACATACACTATAAATGATATGTTTAGGTCAGACAACTCATTCACATACACTATAACTGATATGTTTAGGTCAGACAACTCATTCACATACACTATAAATGATATGTTTAGGTCAGACAACTCATTCACATACACTATAAATGATATGTTTAGGTCAGACAACTCATTCACATACACTATAAATGATATGTTTAGGTCAGACAACTCATTCACATACACTATAAATGATATGTTTAGGTCAGACAACTCATTCACATACACTATAAATTATATGTTTAGGTCAGACAACTCATTCACATACACTATAACTGATATGTTTAGGTCAGACAACTCATTCACATACACTATAAATGATATGTTTAGGTCAGACAACTCATTCACATACACTATAACTGATATGTTTAGGTCAGACAACTCATTCACATACACTATAAATGATATGTTTAGGTCAGACAACTCATTCACATACACTATAAATGATATGTTTAGGTCAGACAACTCATTCACATACACTATAAATGATATGTTTAGGTCAGACAACTCATTCACATACACTATAACTGATATGTTTAGGTCAGACAACTCATTCACATACACTATAAATGATATGTTTAGGTCAGACAACTCATTCACATACACTATAAATTATATGTTTAGGTCAGACAACTCATTCACATACACTATAACTGATATGTTTAGGTCGGACAACTCATTCACATACACTATAACTGGGAGATTAGCTACATAAAGATTAAACTGAAAGGAGTCCATAGCGTGACATGTCAGTGAAACGGATTTAGTCAAGTTACAACTGGCATCAAATTAACAGCATGTTCCTTTGTGAGCATGATCCCAATAACCCAAACCTCTGGCTGCCTTTCTCGAACTCCTCTTTGCTTTGCACTAAATGGCTAGTCAGCCAATCTTCCCAAGCTGTTATTCTAGAGCTGTCTATGCTCTCCTCTGCTCTTGATTGTGCTCTGTGCGAGTGAGAATGCCTCTAGTGACCCAAAGACTTGAACATGTTTAGCTTCAGAGACATATCTGTATTAACTTTTAAACAATGCTACTATGAGCATGCAGCATGTAATTTGCAGGCAGAATGATCAAATAACAAAGAGATATTGTAATAATGTCTGGAATATAGCATGTTTTTAGAACGTCTTATTCTAAACAAAACTAAACAGCACACTAGCAGATATCCTGGAGATGCAGAGGACCAGATAACATGGAGATATTTAATTAGGGGGTTTCATTTGTATTCACTATCTACGTATCGGTCAAAAGTTTGGACACACCTACTCATTCCAGGGTTTTTATTTATTTTTACATTGTAGAATAATAGTGAAGACATCAAAACTATGAAATAACACATATGGAATCATGTATTAACCAAAAAAGTGTTAAACAAATCAAAATATATTTGAGATTCTTCAAAGTAGCCACCCTTTGCCTTGACATTTTGGTCCACTCTTGACAGATACTGTAGTTCTAAATGGAGAAGTTGAACCATGTTTTTTATTCTCTCTCCCTCCCCTCACTTCAGATGAACTGTGACTCTGCTATGGACGATGCCACGTCCAATCATGTGGACTCTCTGCAGCAGTCCCAGGAGTCGTCCAGCAGTGCCCTGTCAGAGGAGACCACGGCCCTGCTGCCCCACCTGAACAGCCCTGCACTGGAGATGGACTGCTCTGACTCCATCCAGCTGCCTGAGGTGTGACCAATCGGGACAACAAAATTGTGGTGCTCCGGCTCTTTCTGGCTCCTTATTCTCCTCTTTAAACCTCGTTTTACCTCTGCAGCGCTCTCTGTCTCGCTCATGTTTCACACAGAGTTGGCGGCAGCCTCCTCTCTCTGTCTCCTGTAGGGAGAGAGCTGTACCTGGTGTGCAGTAGGGGGCACTCTCTCTGTTCACATCTCCCTCCATCTCTTTCTCTCCACTTGTCGTGCTGCTCTGGGTGTGTGGGCGCTGTGGTGGGCTAGCTTTTGCTCCTCTGATTGGCTGGTTTGTGGGGCTTAAATGTGTGATTGGGGGAGAGATTGTCGATGCTCACCTCAGGCCAGGCGAAACGTCACCTCTCAATTTGGAACCTGAACACTCAACTGAACTCACTGTTAAATGACTGAGCACTGGGCACCAGCGTCCTACTCTGCGTGGCAGACCCATGTGTGAGTATGAGCTAGTTAAGTCCGCTCCATTAGAGAGCATTGTGAAGCAACACAGAGACATGCATTAGATTAAACCAGTGAGCACAGTTAACCGGGTAAACCATACTAACATGCAGTCACTAACAGCTTCCATTATTATCCATTATCTACCACTACTAACCTGTGTAACCATGGTGAGGATGCACTCTTGCTCAACAAGTCTTCCACACAATGTATAGTTCTGTCTAGGTTTTGTATTGATAGTTTATGCTGCTCATGTTTGTCCCCGGAGACCCGATTTTGAATTGATTGTCTCATACACAGTGACACAGGACCTACTCCTGGTGATTGTCTCATACACAGTGACACAGGACCTACTCCTGGTGATTGTCTCATACACAGTGACACAGGACCTACTCCTGGTGATTGTCTCATACACAGTGACACAGGACCTACTCCTGGTGATTGTCTCATACACAGTGACACAGGACCTACTCCTGGTGATTGTCTCATACACAGTGACACAGGACCTACTCCTGGTGATTGTCTCATACACAGTGACACAGGACCTACTCCTGGTGATTGTCTCATACACAGTGACACAGGACCTACTCCTGGTGATTGTCTCATACACAGTGACACAGGACCTACTCCTGGTGATTGTGTGAACGAAACTGAGACGGGGAATGTTCATTGGGGGCCGTTCTGTGAGAAATAACACCCTGTCTTTTCCCCAGTAATGTGAATGAAGCTTCCGTATGAGCTCATTCCTGTCCCTTCTTACACCTATTATCTCAATATCAGCCCAAGGACATCTCCCCATCACAGGCCCAGGTCTTAGTGTAATGAGCCCCGGATAAAACCATTAATACTATTACTCATCCCTCCACAACGGCCCAGACGTCCACCCACTCCTAACAGTGTTCCGTAATATAGCCACCGGGACGCACTGGCAGCCTGCCACACTCTCCTTAATGCATTAGACTCTTAAATAGAGGAAAGACAATTTCAATTAGATGTTCTAGATTCCCCATGTACTCCTCCCCCTGTACTCCCCACTCCTGTACTCCCCACTCCTCCCCCTGTACTCCCCACTCCTCCCCCTGTACTCCCCACTCCTCCCCCTATACTCCCCACTCCTCCCCCTGTACTCCCCACTCCTGCACTCCTCCCCCTGTACTCCTGCACTCCTCCCCCTGTACTCCAGCACTCCTCCCCCTGTACTCTTGCACTCCTCTCCCTGTACTCCTGCACTCCTCCCCCTGTACTCCTGCACTCCTCCCCCTGTACTCCTGCACTCCTCCCCCTGTACTCCTGCACTCCTCCCCCTGTACTCCTGCACTCCTCCCCCTGTACTCCTGCACTCCTCCCCCTGTACTCCTGCACTCCTGCACTCCTCCCCCTGTACTCCTGCACTCCTCCCCCTGTACTCCTGCACTCCTCCCCCTGTACTCCTGCACTCCTCCCCCTGTACTCCCCACTCCTCCCCCTGTACTCCTGCACTCCTCCCCCTGTACTCCTGCACTCCTCCCCCTGTACTCCTGCACTCCTCCCCCTGTACTCCTGCACTCCTCCCCCTGTACTCCTGCACTCCTCCCCCTGTACTCCTGCACTCCTCCCCCTGTACTCCTGCACTCCTCCCCCTGTACTCCTGCACTCCTCCCCCTGTACTCCTGCACTCCTCCCCCTGTACTCCCCACTCCTCCCCCTGTACTCCCCTCTGTGGACGTGTCTCGCATGAACATTGTTGACTTGTTTCCTGTAATATGACTCACACCGTGGGCTAATGCAGATAACTGCCCTGTCACACAGCACAGCAGTCACTGATGTGGATTTATGTTCAACAGTTGTTTTTTTAACATTTGACAGTTTCCAGTATTACTGTGCTTAGCAGCTGGCTGCTACGTTTCTTACAACTGTAATTTACGATTAAACAAAACCTAGTCAAAACCTTTATATTGACCAAAATGATGTTTTTTTTCCACAAAGTTAACCTTCTCGTGTAGTCTTTTTCTTAACTACTCTAGTCATTCATTGTGATCCATAATTCAGTAGTTTGATCCATCCAAATGGCTTGGACTGCGTCAGAGTGCAACACATCTCATCTATCTGAAGGCCTTTTAGCTCTCTCAGCCTGTCGTCTGGTCACGTCAGTGTGTTATTACCCTGAGGGTCTCTCTCTTAATGGCAGGCCAGCTCCATAGATTGATATTGGCCCTTCTGTTTATTGATTTGCCTTTCTCTAGAGACACACAAACTTAGAGTATGAACTGTGAGGTGAATATCCATCTTTTAAATTATGCTGACCAAGACTCCCTCTTCTATAGTTAAGAATAATAGTGTATTCTTTAATGTTATATATTGAGGGAGCCAGTAATGTTTCTACTTCAGGCATAGATAAAGGTTAAGTAGATATTCTTAGGGAGATTCTTATAAGGGCTGTTGCTGTGGCAACCGTAAGGTCTCAATAGGAGTAATTTTGTGTGAGTAGTGTTCTAGTACAGTGGTTCTCAAACTTCTCCTCGGGGAGCACCAGCCATTCCATGCATTTGATCTATTCCCGAGCTAGCACACCTGATGTCAACTATATAGCAAGGCCTTGAATAGGTGAATCAGGTGAGCTAATTCATGGCTACAACAAAATTGTGAAACACCTGGGTGTCCCTGAGAGGTTTGAGAACCACTGTTTATACTATATTTTTAACTTGCTCCTGAACAACTCCTGCTGGCTGTGTTGTGCAGGATGGGGTCAGCATGACGGCGGCAGACGAGCTGAGCAGCAGTGTGAGCACAGACACAGGGTTTGGCAGCAGTGCCCCCGCACTGCCCCCGGACCCCCCTGAGCTGTTTGACCTCACAGACTCTCAGGACCCTCATGACAACCTGGACCCAGCCCCCCCTCGCCTGCCGGCCATAGACACCCCGCCGGGGTCCCTCTGTGAGGAGAGGGACTCCCCTACGACCCTGCCCCTGCTGCCCCCCATCCCAGACAGCCCCTGTGGCTCTGTGTGTGAGGAGGACGTGACGCTGGCGCTGAAGGAGCTGGATGAACGCTGTGAGGAGGAGGAGGCCGACTTCTCTGATATGTCCAGGTAAGACTGCTTTACTCTGCTAACTTTACTCTCCAATATCAGAGGACCTGTACCAGTGGCCAAAGGTGCAGTGGTTGTGGCCTCTAGTCAGATATCAGTTTGTATGTCTTCAGGTGTATAAATGATCCATTACGTATTGGCAGGTATACATTGATTGAGTCTCTAGATTGAAATTCTGGTCACATTTGCATACCTGTTTTCAGTTCATACTACTTCATGCATGTGGACAACCATATTGACATACGGAATCTGTGGGGAGTGAGCCAGCAACTGGAGTAATGCTGGCATAAATATCTCAGGTGCCACCTACTGCTGATGTGCCCTTAAGCAAGGCACTTTACCCCCTAACCTGCTCCGGGGTATTGCTCTGTGGCTGACCCTGTGGTGCTCCCAACCTGTGTGTGTTGTGGATCTGGGTACTGTGACAGCAAATATTGTATGTATGTGCTAAAGACGCTGTGTTGGAGTCTCTGTGTGTGTCGGTCGGTGTTGGAGCTGCTGTAATGGGTGACCTCATCACTGGCTCTACTCCCATTTGGGCTGGGTGGGAGCTGAGGGCATCTCTCTGAAGGTGGTCCAGCTCAGGCTTCTCTTTGCCTTTTTATATACACACTCATCAAGGTGGGCAAACTGGTTAGAGGACACTCACAGTACAGCTACAAATCAACTCTATTCAACTAGAGATTTAGAAGCCATGCACACACTTCTTGCTTGTTCATTCAGTACACACACGTGCTTAAATTTAATGTTCCCTCTCTCCAAAACCCAGGCAGTATGATAGATCGCTAGAGGAAATGGCAGTGCTCCAAATGATCCTCCCCCGGAAAACAAAAGGGCTCTGCTGCGTGTGCGCGTGCATGATGTGCGTATGATGTGCGTGCTAGGCAGAAAGCTTAAATCAGTAGAAGGCTGTATGTTGAGCTTCCTTCGGTGCGGTTGGGGCCTTGCTCTGTGTTGCTGCGTATGTGTGTGTCAGATTCTGGGCTCAGAGCTCTGCTCTGTAGTCGTGTTTGGGATGGTACGGTAGTGCAGTGTTCTAGGCAGGCTGGCAGTGAGATGCAGTGTTACCGTGCTGCAGAGAGAGGGAGGGAGAGAGAGGTGCTAGTTAAGGTGAGGATGAGGACGAAGACTGTGTCCTCCACAGCGCTCGGCAGCGCAGGTATCAGATACTTCTACTCTGTCTGCTTCATCAGGCTGTTTGGTCCCACAGGCCTGTGAGTATCTGTGTTTGTGTGTGTTAAGATGGTAAAGCGCCATGTGTCTGATCTGGCTCTGCAGTAGATCTCTGCTGAAACAACACTGCAGCAAAAACATCTGCAGTGAGAGGATGAGAGCGATGTATAGAGAGAGTGATGTTTTGGTTGTAGTCAGAGCTAGGGTGTGTGTGTGTGCGCTTGTGCATTCAGAATGAGGTGAATCCTGTGTGTGTGTGTCAGTAGTACTGAAACTGATCCTGTGTGTTTTCAGTCAAGATGAGGGTGATCAGGATGGTTTCCCAGAGATCCAGGCCTCTCCTCCCCCCTCGCCCTTCCTCTCTGCCATCCTGGCAGCTTTCCAGCCTGTTGCCTATGAGGACGAGGAGGATGCCTGGCGTGTCCATGTCAACCAGATGTTGTCGGACACGGATGGGTCCTCTGCTGTGTACACCTTCCATGTGTTCTCCCGACTATTTAAGGTGAGAGAGGAGGAGGAGTGGGATATATTTAGTGTATGTTTTCTGTGTTTATTTATGTTTTGTACTGTATATACACTGAGTGTACATAACATTAAGAACATATTTTTTTGACGGTCTTACCAGGTGAAAGCTACGATCCTTTATTGATTTCACTTGTTAAATCCACTTCAATCAGTGTAGGTGAAGTGGAGGAGAAATGTTAAAGAAAGATTTTTAAGCCTTGAGACAATTGTCGACATGGATTGTGTATGTCTGCCATCCAGAAGGTGAATGGGCAAGACAAAAGATTGAAGTGCCTTTGAACGGGGTTTTTCAGGCTCAACAGTTTCCTGTGTGTATCAACAATGGTCCACCCAATGCATTGGAGTCAACATGGGCCAGCATCCCTGTGGAACGCTTTCGACACCTTGTAGAGTCCATACCCCGACGAATTGAGGGCAAATGGGGTGCAAGTCAATATTAGGAAGATGTTCTTAATGTTTTGTACACTCAGTGTATTTGCCGTGTGTGTGTTTGCTCTGTGGATTGTGTATAGAGCATGCAGAGGAAGTTTGGCGCCATCACCCACTCGTCAGTGCGTTTTCTGGGAGAGAGGCTGCAGCGAATGGGGAACCAGTTCCTCAGCTCCCTAGAGGTCATGACCTCACGCTCCCAGTGCCCCACGGTGCTGCTGGACGCTGAGACGGTGAGTCTTCCCTGCCAACCCAAAGATTACAACTTCCTTAATAATCTAAAGATTATATTGCATCATCTCTCTGGTTTCAAAAGGGAAGGATGACAAAGCTAATTGTAGCATGCTTGTTAAGATATTTTTAGCGATGGCAGTAGTTATATAATTAGTCGTGCTTGTTATGCATGCAATTTCATGTTATGCATATTGCATGATGGACAGTATAAGGGTATTTCTATAAACTAGAGTACCAGTGAGGATTTCCTGCGGTGGACAACCTATTAACAGCTGTTGAAATGTCATTGATAATATTCTGCCGGTTTTTCTGCCGTTTATCTACGTGTATAGTATACGTTAAATGTTTAACCCTTTCTCATGGTTCGTGTCTTGACAGATTTTCACAGCATTTCTATGTTACAGTGGGGTCCCAAATTATTGGATACCTTGATAAAGATGAGCAAAAAATACTGTATGAAATAAATAATATGAATACTGAGTTATATTGTATGCTCAACATTTTTTTTAAATATGATTTATACTTATACAATTGCTTAGTGAAAGATTTTGTTTAACAAGTAATAAATAAAAACATCTCAAAGTTGGCAGTAAATATTATTGGATCCCCTGTTTTCAGCACCTTCCCCTTGCGAGGATAACGGCACTAACCATGTTTCCATCCAGTTAATCTCTTTAAAAATATATATATATCACAACTAGGGTTGCACATTTTGGGGAATATTCAGAGGTGGAAACATTCTGTGGGAATTAACAGAAATATATGCAAATTAAATTAATACCATTTAAATGGAGATGTTTTTTGCATTGGATATATTTGCCATATCATATGGAGACTGAAGAATTAACCTTTTAACTTATCATAACTAGACATAATTGCAAATGATTAAATCCTTCCAATAGAAATAAAAAAAACTATTTAGTTATGAATTGAACTTTAATTAAATGAGTTGACTCTTCACATGGGATGATTTCACTGAACAACAAAAGAAAAGGAATATTGGGTGATCCCCAATGATCCATCGCATCTCCCCAAAAAAATGTCATCATCTGTAAAATGATAGTTGAGAAACTAAAGCTTTGGTTGTCTTCCTCTTAGGCTTCCATGTCTTCTCCCTGGACTTCCTCAATGTCCACCTCTTGAACATCAGACTCTGAGGCCTCATCTTCACTGTCATTTTCCAACCTTGTTGAGTGTGGCTCGTTGTGGCCACCAGTTTTTCAACCCTTGTATTGATCAGCCTGTTGCATGCTTTGGTGTGTGTATGTTCCCAAACAAGGACCAGTTGCGCTCTGAGGCGGCTTAGAGTATGATGGAGGCAACGGGGGAAAGAGGGGGAAAAAGCCTCAGATCCACAAAATCCCTTCCACCAGGGGGCTGACGAGATATGTTGGGACGACTGCCATATTGCATCTCCATCCCAAAGCCCTTGCATGGAAGTGTGTCGCCAGACTGCCAAGAACCTTTCCCTCATCCAGGCCAAGGTGGTGAGACCATAGGCCTTGTTGATCTCTGCACCAGACAGGATACTCTTGCCAGCATACTTTGGGTCCAGCATGTACGCTGCGGCATGTATGGGCTTCAGGCAGAAGTCTTCACGCTTTTTGATGCATTTCAGAACTGCAGTTTCCTCTGCTTGGAGTAACAGTGAAGTGGGCAGGGCAGTACGGATTTATTCTCTTACATCTGCAAGCAGATTCTGAACATCAGACAGGATGGCATTGTCTCCGTCAATCCATGCAATGGCTACTGCTAAAGGTTTCAGGCTGCTTACCACTCTCTCCCAAAATACATCATCCAGGAGGATCCTCTTGATGGGGCTGTCCATATTGGCAGACTGTGATATGGCCATTTCTTGGTGAGACTCCTTCCCCTCCAGGAGACTGTCAAACATGATGACAACACCACCCCAACGGGTGTTGCTGGGCAGCTTCAAAGTGGTGCTCTTATTCTTCTCACTTTGCTTGGTGAGGTAGATTGCTGCTATAACTTGTTGACTCTTCACATACCTAACCATTTCCTTGGCTTTCTTGTAGAGTGTATCCATTGTTTTCAGTGCCACAATGTCCTTGAGGAGCAGATTCAATGCATGAGCAGCACAGCCAAAATAGGTGTGATGTGAGGGTAGGACTCCTCCACTTTAGACCAAGCAGCCTTCATGTTTACAGCATTGTCTGTCACCAGTGCAAATAACTTCTGTTGTTCAGCTCATCTGCAATGTGGAGACCGACCGGTGTGTCTGTTGTCTCTTGTGTCTGTGCTCTTGTAGAATACTGGTTGAGGGGTGGAGATGTAGTTAATTATTCCTTGCCTACGAGCATTCGACCACCCATCAGAGATGATTGCCTTCTCTGATTTGCTTGACCTTCACTTGAACTCTGCATCCAGCAAATTAGTGTATAAAGCATGTCTGGTTGGAGGGGTGTATGCTGGGCGAAGAACATTCTGAAATCTCTTCCAATACGCATCGCCTGTGAGCATCAGAGGTGAACCACTTTCATACACAGCTTGAGCAAGACATTTATCAGCATTTCTGACTACATTCCTCCATTGAGTCAAAAAAAACTTCTGATTCCAGGACCATGAGCTGTTGCTATCGAGTTGTCTGATTCATAATTTTCACCTCGACTAGAAGTAAAGGGACTTTTGTCAGCAGTTGCTTGTTGTGAGCCCTGAGGGAAATGTACACAGCTGTTCCTTCTACATTAGCTACAGTGAAATGTCTCCATACATCATATAGTGCCCGTGGCATTTTACTGCAAAGGTTAGGAAATAAATGTGAAAGAAATATATATATATTAAATTGCATGTACAAATAAATAGTTAAGCAGTTAGATTAAACAACTCCTTTGTAAGATAAATGTCTGAAAATTAAACATGTACAGTTGAAGTTGGAAGTTCCTGACATTTAATCCTAGTAAAAATTCCCTGTCTTAGGTCAGTTAGGATCACCACTTTACTTTAAAAATGTGAAATGTCAGAATAATAGTAGAGAATGATTTATTTGAGCTTTTATTTCTTTCATCACATTCCCAGTGGGTCAGAAGTTTACATACACTCAATTACATTGTTTAACTTGGGTCAAACGTTTCGGGTAGCCTTCCACAAGCTTCCCACAATACGTTGGCTGAATTTTGGCCCATTCCTCCTGACAGAGCTGGTGTAAGTGAGTCAGGTTTGTAGGCCGCTTCGCATGCACATGCCTTTTCACTTCTGCCCACAAACTTTATATAGGATGAGGTCAGGGCTTTGTGATGGCCACTCCAATACCTTCACTTTGTTGTCCTTAAGCCATTTTGCCACAACTTTGGAAGTATGCTTGGGGTCATTGTCCATCTGGAAGACCCATTTTTGGAAGACCATCTGGAAGACCCAAGCTTTAACTTCCTGACTGATGTCTTGATGTTGCTTCAATATATCCACATCATTTTCCTACCTCATGATGCCATCTATTTTGTGATGTCCCTCCTGCAGCAAAGTACCTCCACAACATGATGCTGCTACCCCTGTGCTTCACGGTTGGGATGGTGTTCTTCGGCTTGCAAACCTCTCCCTTTTTCCTCCAAACATAACGATGGTCATTATGGCCAAACAGTTGTTATATTTTTGTTTCATCAGACCAGAGGACATTTCTCCAAAAAGTACGATCTTTGTCCCCGTTTGCAGTTGCAAACCGTAGTCTGGCTTTTTTATGGCGGTTTTGGAGCAGTGGCTTCTTCCTTGCTGAGTGGCCTTTCAGGTTATGTGGATATAGATACTTTTGTACCTGTTTCCTCCTGCATCTTCACAAGGTCCTTTGCTGTTGTTCACTTTTCGCACCAAAGTACGTTCATCTCTAGGAGACAGAACGCATCTCCATCCTGAGCGGTATGACAGCTGCGTGGTCTCATAGGGTTTATGCTTGCGAACTATTGTTTGTACAGATGAACGTGGTACCTTCAGGCGTTTCGGAAATTGCTCCCAAGGATGAACCAGACTTGTGGAGGTCTACAATTTTTTTCTGTGGTCTTGGCTGATTTCTTTTGATTTTCCCATGATGTCAAGCAAAGAGGCACTAAGTTTGAAGGTAGGCCTTGAAATACATTCACAGGTACACCTCCAATAGGCTAATTGACATAATTTGAGTCAATCAGAGCTTCTAAAGCCATGACATAATTTTCTGGAATTTCCCAAGCTGTTTAAAGGCACAGTCAACTTAATGTATGTAAACTTCTGACCCACTGGAATTGTAATACAGTGAATTATAAGTGAAATAATCTGTCTGTAAACAATTGTTGGAAAAATTACTTGTGTCATGCACAAAGTAGATGTCCTAACCGACTTGCCAAAACTATAGTTTGTGAACAAAAAATGTGTGGAGTGGTTGAAAAACTAGTTTTAATGACTCAAACCTAAGTGTATGTAAACTTCTGACTTCAAATGTATGGAAACAGGTGAAGTAACACTCCTCAGTTAGCAGGCTCAAGCAAGCTAAAACCCACATGTTAGCAAAAACTAACTAGCAGAAATTGTTAACAAGTTAGGAATGATTTAAACACACTTTGCTGTAGGCTACTATTCACTAGTTAACAAAAAAATAATGCATATCATATAAAATATATTCACCCCACCCAGTATTGTAATCAAAACTTACCAGAAAGCATGTAGTCCTTGGCTCAGACAGTGAAGTAGTGTGGGCTCAATAACATCTCATTAGTGTGCAAGATCTTGAGAATCAGCTGTACATGTGATGGAAGAATGCACTGTGCATGCAGAGGGTTGCAATTCCATTGAATTGGGGATAGTTTAACCAAAATATGCCACAAGACCTAGAATTGCCTTATGTGTATCCCACAAAAAAGGTTCACTGTTATAAGCTAACTTTTTAAAATAAATTTAAGCAAAATTCCCCAAATTCCAGGGCTTAACTTCCCATGGAAAAGTTCCGGGAAAATTCTGGAAATTTACCTGAAAGTTTCCGACCCTTTGCAACCCTAATCACAACACGATTGAAACATTAAGTTTCTGTAACATTTTATAAATGCCGACAGAATTTGTTCGTTCGACATTGTGATATTTTTTTGGGTCAAATGAATTATGTGAGAAATGGTGATGGAACAAATATTGATATAATAACCATCATATCGAAGTAAATTTGTCACGCTGTGTGGTGACATTTATGCTGTGTGGTCTTCCCACTACGACTCGGGAAACCATGTAGTTTATCAGGCTATAGTTGAAATAAGTTATAATGAACTTCACAGGGGTGGTGAAAGTGCCCGGTGATGAGCTTGATGCTCCTTTCTGATAAATATTAAGGGTCTTATTCTGATGACTTGATGATCAATGCTTGACTGCTGTTTACCGGCAGTTTTGTCACACACAAAAATTGTCAGAGTTGAAAATGGATGGAAACTCATTGAACTTTAGACTTTTATTCGGTACATCAAAACTTAAGCGAGTTTGGTGGAAACAACACTGGTGGGTAAATGTGCATATTTTCTTTAAGCACAATTTTTAATATTGGCATGCAAATCAGTCTGCAGTTGGATGGAAACCTAGCTATTGAGCCTTTTTCTTAAATGCTTTAAAAGATTGGAGAACACATTGGAAGGGATCTTGGACCATTCTTTCATGTAGAATCTTTCCAGATCCTTAAGATCCTTCTGCGCTTATGGACTGTATTTTTCCATTTAACCAGAGATTGAGAAGGCCATTGCTAAAAGTTGGTTTTGTGGTCAATTAAAGGTGCAAATACAGAAATCGCTCCATTTCCTGATTGCTAAAATTGTAATAGTTAGCCTAATTTCAGTTTGTGACAAAACAAGCAAGTATAGTGTAGAGAATCTTTGTACCACTGTGAAATATATTTTCAATAACCAAAAATATTGTATTTTCAGCTGATGTACAAAACCGAAAGTAAAAGACAAACGCATAGAATTAACACACATAGAACAGATCTTCCGCTTCTTACACTTGCTTTTAATGAGAATGACAGATCTTTATCTCACAATTCTATGTGAAGTTTAAAATGGATGGAAACACATTGAACTTTCAATTTTTATACAATACACTTAAGTGAAAAATTACATTATGTGTGCGTGCACTACATCACGGACTGATTTTTCTACGCAACAAATCAGTTTGGTGGAAACACCACTGGAGTGAAAATGCACATTTTCTTTATGCAGAATTTAGAATATTCGCATGAAAATGTGACGCCAATTGTATAGAAACCTAGCTACTGTTATAAAAAAGTTTGGTCCAACTTGGAAGTTAGGTACTATATTTATTGAATGTGTGTTGTCGGGTCTGTTTGTGTCGTAGTTGGTCTCATGTGGACTGCTGGAGACTCTGAAGTTTAGTGTGCTGGAGTTGCAGGAACACCTGGACACCTACAATGGCAAGAGGGAGGCGGCCGAGGAGGTGAGCTCCATCTCATCCTCATTTACAGCTATACAGTACATACTCTCATCCCTAGCTACAGTACACTCTTACCAACTGTTTCCTGAACCCCTAGAGCACACAATCCCACATCCTTATTCCATCCAATTATGGCTAATGATCATACCACATATCTGTACTCAGACCATCCCTGCACCAGACCACTGGTTGTACTTCAATGGCCTCTCATTCCTTGCGAGGAAGGCTCAATGAGGCTCTAGATTACACATCATTTCCCCTCCAGATCAGGGAGGAAGAGGCTGAGAGAACACAACAGTGACAATCAACTGAGTCATAAGGAGGTAAATGGGTTGGGTGTCTCATCGTTAGGTCAGCCATTGTATCACAGGGAGAAGGAGTGGATTTAGCGTCCACATTGCTAGCGACATCCCCTGCTGACGGGCTAAAAATATCCCCTGGCGCTCCTAAATCAGTTAGAGGGACGGAGGGGAGGAAGGAGAGATGGGGGAGGAAGGGGTAAAGAGGACAGATGTGATTGCGCGAGAGAGAGAGAGAGAGGGATGCAGAGAGGGCTTGGGGATGCTGGGGTGCTAATTGAATGAGACTGGTGCGGTCCCTTGAGGATTGGTCTCCGCCCGCTGCACTAGAACAGACCCTCTTTAATTCGCTAAGTACAGCGCTCTTATTAAATCTACCCCCACCCAACCCCTACACACACACAGTTCAAAGAAAAGTAGACTTGCATAGACTGGTATCAATCTCATGACGTATTCACGCACTCCCTTCCTCCCTTATCTGATGCCCACAGTGGCTGGAGAACTGCAGGAAGACGTTTGGCGACAAAGATGGCAACCAACGACCCAACACTCAGGCACAGGTATGACTAACCCACACACATCTGAACACAGCATTGCTACATGTGTAGAAAAATGTGACTACAAAGTCTGTTTTGTTTTCATGTGTGTCTTTTCTAATGCAACCAAACACTCGATAAGCATGGGAACGTACCTATTGAAACATTTTATTTGAGAAAATAGATTTATATCCCCTCATCCTCAACCAAATGTTTTAATTTCCTACAAGCTCATTGACATAATTAGAGCCTCAAAGGAGACAGTCTCTTACACATCCTTTGGCCACTGAACCCTGGTCTGTCCACTGGTCCTAAAGCCAGTATTACTTCAGCTCATCATAGTAGATGTACATTTTGTTACGTTACAGCCTTATTCTAAAATGTATTTAAAAAAAATTCCCTCATCAATCTACACACAATACCCCTAAGTGATTAAGCTAAAACAGGTTTTTAGAAATGTTTGTAAAAAAATAAAAAAAATAAAACTGAAATACCTTATTTACATAAGTATTCAGACTCTTTGCTATGAGACTTAACTCCGGTGCATCCTGTTTCCATTGATCATCCTTGAGATGTTTCTACAACTTGATGGGAGTCCACTTGTGGTAAATTCAATTGATTAGACATGATTTGAAAGGCACACACTTGTCTATAGAAGGTCCTACAGTTGACAGTGCATGTCAGAGCAAAAACCAAGCCAGGAGGTCGAAGGAATTGTCCGTAGAGCTCCGAGACAGGATTGTGTCGAGGCACAGATCTGGGGAAGGGTACCAAAACATTTCTGCAGCATTGAAGGTCCCCAGGAACACAGTGGCCTCCATCATTCTTAAATGGAAGTAGTTTAGAACCACCAAGACTCTTCCTAGAGCTGGTAGCCCAGCCAAACTGAGTAATCGGGGGAGAAGGGCCTTGGTCAGGGAGGTGACCAAGAACGTGATGGTCACTCTGACAGAGCTCCAGAGTTCTTCTGTGGAGATGGGAGAGCCTTCCAGAAGGACAACCATCTTTGCAGCACTCCACCAATCAGGCCTTTATGGTAGTGGCCAGACAGAAGCCACTCAGTAAAAGGCACATGACAGCTCGCTTGGAGTTTGCCAAAAGGCACCTAAAGGACTCTCAGACCATGAGAAACAAGATTCTTTGGCCTGATTAAACCAAGATTGAAATCTTTGGCCTGAATGCCAAGCGTCACGTCTGGAGGAAACCTGGCACCATACCTATGGTGAAGCATGGTGGTGGCAGCATCATGCTGTGGGGATGTTTTTCAGTGACAGGGACTGGGAGACTAGTCAGGATTGAGGGAAAGATGAACGGAGAAAAGTACAGAGAGATCCTTGATGAAAACCTGCTCCAGAGCGCTCAGGACCTCAGACTGGGGCAAAGGTTCACCTTTGAACAGGACAACGACCCTAAGCACACAGCGAAGATGACACAGGAGTGGCTTCGGGACAAGTCTCTGAATGTCCTTGAGTGGCCCAGCCAGAGCCCGAACTTGAACCCGATCAAACATCTCTGAAGAGACCTGAAAATAGCTGTGCAGCAACGCTCCCCATCCAACCTGACAGAGCTTGAGAGGATCTGCAGAGAAGAATGGGAGAAAATCCCCAAATACAGGTGTGCCAAGCTTGTAGCGTCATACCCAAGAAGACTCTAGGCTATAATTGCTGCAAGAAAGTACTGCGTAAAGGATTTGAATACTTATGGAAATGTCATATTTATTTGCTTATTTGTCTTCGTTTTTGCTTTGTCATTATGGGTTATTGTTTGTAGATTGATGAGGGGGGGGGAAACAATTTAATCAATTTTAGAATAAGGCTGTAATGTAACAAATTGTGAAAAAGTCAAGGGGTCTGAATACTTTCCGAATGCACTGTAGCTGATCTGAGGTCAGCCAGGTGCCTCAACTGAGTGGTCTCCCCCTGTCCCCTGATATTGTTTAGTATTCTGACCACACTGCTGGAGGTTATAGATTTCTGCTTGCTCCCCTCCCTCTCCCCCTTTCTTTCAGGTCAGAGGACATACTTGGCTGTGAAAGAGGAGCTATTCCAGACTAAAGCTCTGTTGTACTGTGACAAGCAGAGGAGCACATACTCATTCACCGTTCTCTTCTACATCACCCCCTCCCACTTCTCCCCATTCTCTTCTCTTCAGATTCTCTGTCCCCCTTCTCTCGCTTTGTCTACATCCTTTGTTTTCTGTCTCTGTATTTCTACACTGCTTTGACTTGAACACACTGACCAGCTGATGTGAGCTGTGTTCTCTAAGAACCATTGTTGGGACTGAGCCCCCCTGACCTGAGAACAGGTGTTAGGATAGAGTGGTTGTTACCCATCCACTCCTCTCCTGTCAGGTCACTGTATCAGAGTTGCGATGTGAATGCTCACTAATTCTTGGTCTTTCTCTCTTCCTGTTTTGTTTGTTGTTTTTGTGACCTGCTCACCCTCTTGCTTAGCAAATGGAAAAACTAGCAGTAAGTGGTTCTCTAAGTATTCTAGACTCTAATATAATCATGATGTCCGGACAACACGCTTCTCATCTCATCCCTCTCCATATGTACCTGCTGCCGTCGTCAACCAACAACGGCCTGGGCCCTCCCACTCTGACTCCACCCCTCTCTCATATAACTCAGCTACAGTCCCCATCTACCCAATACATACTGTTTATCATCGTTAATTATGCGTTATCTTTTGGCTTCGCCTTTGACTGAATCATCTTATCAACTTCTTAACCCCTCCCTCTTCGCTTCTGATTTGACAGCAGATGTAAAATCTCTCAAAATAATTGTAGTAGTTGTCTACCTGATTTGAGAGGGGATGTTGCTCTGGGTTATGGGGAGGAGAGGACAGAGAGAGAGAGCTGTGAAGCCATGTTTAGTCTACCTTCATTTTGCATGCTTTATTGCTCCATTCCCATATCTGTTCAAATTCCCATTTTTCCATCATATTTTCCTGGATTAGGAACAATGTTTGATAATTCCACATATTTGGTCAGTATATCTCTGTGCTTGGACATACTGTACCTTAACCATAGGGGGCCAGACAGACAGGTGGTGATGGTCGGTATATAACCCAGTCCTCCATGGCTAATGATGACAGCCTGTGGTTGGTTAATAGCTGATTTAATAATGCTAGCTAGACCCTCACCTATGGCTCCGGGCCTCGTCCGGTCTCTGTAGGGACCATTGCTCCACTCCACACTGGGCCTCTTTAACCCTTTCATCTCCTCCCACTCTTGATAACCCAGGATATCCATCCATCTGATCATTATGACTGCTCTGCCCAGAGGCCTGTGTGGCTGTAGTGTGTAGGTGTGTGAGAGGTGTGTTGACCGTCTCTGGTCTCTCTGTAGGAGCTGGAGCTGTGTCGCAGGCTCTATAAGCTGCACTTCCAGCTGCTGCTGCTCTTCCAGGCTTACTGTAAGCTCATCAGTCGTGTGGACACCATTAAGAGAGAAGCAGAGGTGAGGCTGGGGGGGTTTACACCCAAACATTTTACTCGACAGGGTATGGGTAGTGGAACATTAAAGGTGGGTGGTTTTAGAAGAAGCTCTGGTAATAGGAATCAGTTTAGGTCATTTATTTAGATGACAAGCCTAAAATAAACATTTAAGTCACCCACTCAAGCATGCTTGGAGCCTTTCAGGTCATACCCATCATGCCGTGTGTGTGAGGTCAACACAGGGATGGAGATGGTGGGTTGTTATTTTACTTTCCCTTCCCCGAAGAGCTCTTTAATTGGGCTTCAGGTTGGTTCAGGAAAGCATGAGAGACACGGAGGCCTCCTGCATTTCTCCCATCTTCCCTGACAGGGAAACCAACAGTGACAATGCACACGCTAAATTAAACAAATTTCTTGTACATATCACACACATGCGTTTTGGAATTTAAGATACTGTAATAGCAATAGTCGTCCTGTAAAGTCGTGAGCTGTTATTGTAAATGATTACGTACAAATGTGCACTTAAGATTGAATGTTAACATTCTAAAAGATGCCTCTGTATATGCTCTTTTTCTATCTCTCACACACAATTTTGCAGACCAGACAGATGAGCACTGACACAGTGCATGGATGTTCTGCTGAGGGGTAGCCTTGCTGTCTAGCCCTGCTGTCTTATGGCTTTAATCTCATTAAATCCCTGAATGAGATTTGACTCTTTTCTCACATGCAGAGAGAGGGTCAGCTATTCCAGTTAATCACACGTCAATACTAACTGCATTGCTGCATAGACTTTGACGTGCACAAACACACGTGAGATTATCTCTGCGGTTATCTGAACTTTGGGTGTGTGTGTGTGTCTCCAAGGTGACCAACATGTCAGAGGAGCTGGCCATCCTGGAGAGCTGTTTGAAGCAGGCGGAGTCTGGGGTTGATGGACAGGAGGATGTGGGTGTGTCTGATGCCTCCCAGACCAGCACTGAGACGGCCATCCAATCACTGATCGAGACCCTGAGGGCCAGAGACTTCGGCTCCGCCCTCACACAGGTCAAAACCTTCAGGTAAAGAAACAACATATCTTGTATCCCACAGCTATTCCTCAATGTATAGACTACACAGGCTTGTCATGTGTCTAGTCTACAGTCCTGTATCTACTCTTAAACCTCAGTGCTGATGCCCTTCTCCTCCCTCTCCACTAGGTCTCTGTGGCCTAATGACATCTTTGGGAATGAGTCAGACGACGCAGTCCAGACTCTACTGCACATCTACTTCCGTCAGCAGACGCTGGGCCAGACGGGCTGCCTGGCCGTGGTGGGACCCAGCAGGGACCTGTCCCAGGCCAACGGGCGCCTCATGGAGCTCAACCTGCAGATCAGAGAGGCTCTGAGCCAGGCCCCCCAGACCACTGTGGTCAGCACTGGACTGTAAGGCACAAAGCCTGGACTTGACTGGACTAGAGCAACCCCCCCGTACCACTCACAGTTCCCATCTGCTCTGGAGGCTGGGAAGGTGTGTCGGGAGGACAGAACAGACTCCACCTATAAGGGCTAAAGGATGTGTGGGAATAACTGACTCATATTAATATATATCAAATACTTAAAGTTAATATCTGTTTTCCCAGAATAAGACAACTTGCAAAATTCAGCTGCAATAAGTCGTGGTATTATGTGACTGGTGACGACTGGCCCGGGAGTGAGGTAAGGGGGATGAGGATGCTAAACTGGAAGCGTTTTGGTGGAAATTACCTGATGGGCCTCCCATATTGGCCAGTGGCCGCCTCAGGCCCTTTCAGGAGACTGGATGGGCCTGGGGTTCAGTCAGGGAGAAGATGTGGTGTTGTGTTCTCGTAGCAGTAGAGTTGGAGCATGAGACTTAGTCAGTCCGGAAGGAAACTGGATGGATGTGTGTGAGGACAGGCCGTTCCTGTCAGGATTCAGAAACAAACACACAAAGTGTTCAAAAGCATGCTTGAAAGAGAAAAGCACTGCAAGAATGTCTTTTTGACAAATGTACTATTTTTTATTAGAGCTAACATCCTAGGTTGTAAATGTAAGGATATTTAACATGTAATTGTAACCCTAGGGGAGCTGTTCCCCACAGGGACTGTAAAAAGATACATGTATCTGTTTATTGACCTGCATTGGAGACGAGCATCAGCTTCAACAGGTCTTCTAATGAAACTCACTCTGTAACCAAATAAGTAGCTGCCTATAGAGACTTTAGGCTGTGTGGTATATATTGGATATTCTTGTATACACTCGTGCGCACACATGCATATAATTGCACAGAAGTGGAGACTGGCTACAACTCATTATGGAAACATTAACTTATTTTACTCTGTATATATTTTAGAAAATGTATAGTGTAAAACCAGTATATTTTTTTCTTGTACTTCTGTGAAATGCACTGTTAATCTGAATTAGATGTATGAAGAGAGAACCCAGAGCAACTAATGACCCGTGCCGCTATTATAATCCTGTCACACAAACTTTAAACATTTCCCAGACTGGCCTGCCTGGTGGGAGTCACGGTTCATGTGCTTAGGGGTCAGAGGAACTGGTTAAAGGCGCTAGCTAGTGTAGATTCTGCTTCCTGTTGGCCCAGCCATATGCATTCCTTCTCCACTGTGATCTCCATGTTGGCCCTGTACCCCAGCACAGGTCACGCTAAAAAGCCTTATGAGGGGAAATTGAGGCCCGTGTTTGTCCATATTAGCAGATCCCAGCAGTGCACAGCTGCACTGGTGGTGTGCCATGGCCCTGTGCTCTGAGGGGAAACTGCTGCCATTAAAGCTGTGCTTTTGCTTCTGAAAAGGCACTGCCTGCCGAATTGCAGGACATGAACTAGATGTCTGAAAGCGTTGCAGGAAACTTGTCATGGCACATTGTAAACAATCGCTGTACTCATTCCTCACAGAGAGAACTTGTCTATTGCATTTGAATGGATATATTTACCTGAAATAGTTGTAGAGGTACATTACTGGATAAGTTTTTCCTTTTTTTTGTCATCTCACATACCAGCATTCTCTCTGGATAAATAAAAACCTGATCATATGAATCTGTTAAGGTTAACACCTTATTGGCAGCAAAGTTAAGCTTGAACCATGCTGCAGAGCTCTGAGCTCCAGTAACCTCACTCCTCCGCAATGGGTTTATAATGGCTGGGAAGTCAGGCATAAAGAGCCTATACGCCTCTGACGTCACGTCTAGTTAGCTACCCTGGAGGCACGGCTTGTCAGTTCTCTACGACCAAAGACCATGCTTTAGTTCCAATTCAAGAGACCATTGCCTGAATTTACAACTCAGTTAATGGCAGACGTTCTACAAGCGTGCACCACTGACAGTCACATTCTGATTAACATCTGTAGCCATGAAATGCTTTAAAAGGCTGATGATGGCTCAACACAGACACCCTGGACCCACACTGCCATCTCCCACCTGGACCAGAGGAACACCTATGTTCAGGACCCTGGGACTGAATCTCCTGACAGGCCCTCCCAGGTGGTGAGGTTAGGAAATACATCCGCCATGCTGACCCTCATGACGGTGGTAGGACAAACTCCCTCAACATCAAAGGAGCTGATCGTGGACTATAGGAAAGTGTCAAGTTCACGGTCCACGTCTTCAGGAGGCTGAACATTTTGGGCATGGGCCCTCAAGTCTACAGCTTTACCATTGAGCAGCTTAGTATGGCAACTGACCGCAAGGTGCACCTCCACCCATTATTTTAAAATGAGCAGGTGTGCTTCTTACTCAATTCCCCTGCACACCGATAGCAAAGTTACTGTTTCTTTCCTTTGCTGGGACGGTATGAGTATGTAGTCAATATTTCAAATCAGTTATCCTAGACACTGGGTGAGGGAGAAGGCCAGAGAATGTAGACTGCTGGGTATTGCCATTTTATTTAACATCAAGTAGTGTTTTCCTGCAATCTCTTTCATAATGCAAATAAAGGCAACAGAAAATAAAAATCTCAAAAGTATTTGTCCACATCCCAGAGCCTCATTAAATGTGCATGAGAGCTTCTCTGTGCCGAAGGACTTCCTGCAGGACTTAACATTGGCTGTGATGTGGGTGGGGGAGGGTGAAGGTTAATGTGCAGGTTCCTGCTAGATGATGTATTTGAAACTGAAGGTGAGGTCACAGGAGAGCCTCTTGCCCTTGCACCTGCCACACAGATCCTGTCTGTGGGGGCGTTTGGGGTCAACGTGGCGCAGGGTCACTTGGCACATGCAGCGTGCCTTGTTGCAAGTCTGTGGACACAGAGTGGACATAGATAAGTGGAGGACCCAAGTCTATAGTGTCATGGTTTGTATGTCAGTTTAACAATGTATAGTACAGAAGCCTAGATTCTTACCTGACAGGTTATGTCCTCAACACGGTAGGGGTTGAAGGACTTCTGGCATGTTCTACAGAACTGCTTGAAGTAGACCTGAAAAAGACAAGACTTGATTAGAGGCACTACCAGATGAATAACATAGTACAGGGAGTGAATAGACCAGCATACTATACCTTGCTCGTTCCATGGACACACCAAACATATGCACTCTCCCAACGCAGGTTACAGTCTCTGCAGTGATAGTACCCATACTTCTGCTCCAAAAACTGGGGATGGCATAGAGTACCACAGTAGGTGTCATAATACCTATAAAACCTAGCGGTCAAACAGGGAAATGGATCCAATCGTTTTTCCCATAGGGGATTTTAGAAACGCTTAAAGGGCCGTGTAGACTTATCCTGGCATGACGTTTTGATAGGTGTAAATCTCTAGGACAATGTGACTTAATATATTCACCCCCAAAATGAAACGCCAATTAGCTGCTAATGTGGCTAGCAAAGAATTACAAATGCCATGATCTGGACAAGACCACTGAATTGAGGGAGAGGTAAGAATATCTGGCTTATCTAATGGTTGCTAAATGTAGTAATGAATAAATTGGCTAAATTGCTTTAGAAATGTACAATTCTGAACTTGTGCAAGTTTTAAATTGACACTATACCTGTTAGCAAAGGTGTCAGTCAGCTAGAAATGACATGCAGGAGTTTGCAGGGATTTGTAGTTGTGCATGACCTCAACTTTGACGTAATTAGCTTTTTCGAATTAGAAAAGAGCGACTATTGATAAATCACCTTGCCAAGAGAGATTTACATGGTTATCTAAACGTCACGCCACGGTATGCTTACGTGGAACAGCATATATCTAAAATCCCCTATGGGAAAGATGAATGGTGGAAAAAGTCCAGTTTCCATATTGTTCCATCTGAACGTTGACAACGACGTTCTACACACCTTCCACCTTTAAAATGACTCATGTCAATCTAAAAAAAAGTGGGTGGGTCTATGTTTCAGCCAGGTTGATAATTCTAAATGAGAGTATGGAGCTAACCTGAAATCTCACGCGGGCCTTGACTTTCGAACCATCCTGATTGGCTTTGACGCCCTCGGTCATAACTGATTGGTCAGTATTACTAGTTTTTGTATGTGGCCAAGTATTTTCGTCTTTTGCCTTTTCTGTTTTGTCCTCAGATTTCTCACCTTCATCCATTTTCCTAATCTTAACGGTTTCAGGTGGGTCACCGGTCTGTGCTCGTCTCGACTCAACTTTGTCATATTCTAGAAAAGATGCAAGTCTCCTAGACGCGATAGGGGAGTAGACTGCCAGAGTGCGAGGGTAACGCACCCCTCCCACAGAGCTCCCTGGACTACCGGGTGTTTGGGTTTCCTCTTGTCTTCTCTTGCGCAAAGTGTCTCGCTTTCTGTCTATGAGGGTCCGTGGGCCGAGGGAACACTGCACAGAAACATCCTTCTTCGGATTGACCTGCACCGCGACGTCTTTGGTGTTTGCTTTCCGTAGCCTCGGTGTAAGATTGGGGTTTATTTGGGATAAGAGGTATTTAAGTTGCGCACGATGGTGGTTATCAATGTACGCCTCTGTGTCGGCATAGTTGGCCAAATAATTTTTGTTTCTCCAGCCCGCACCTTTTGGTTTTGGATACCTGCCAGAGTAAGGGTTGTAAGATAAATATAAATAGTTGTCGATTGACTCATCTAAATATGTAGCCATGTTTGCTAAGCCAACTCGGGTTGTTTGGTTGACAAATTTAAATAGGTTGACGACACACGATTTCATTAATTGTAATCAGGTGTGCCAGTCCTCCTAATTGGCCTCAAAAACCAATCACTCTGAAGCCGCAAATAACATGAAACGTCACAAGATGACAGAATGCAGAAGTGTCAGTAGATTTTTTTGTTCTTATCTATTTTAATATACATTGATAAACATATACACAGTTGTACATTTTACAGACAGTTTGTCATCGTACATATGGTGATATGGAGTAGTTATATTAGGCTCTGTTGAAGGATTGTACTGCATGATTTGTCTCTTCTTGAACCCGAAACCATAGGCACCAAAAGAACCAAAAACAAGTGGACTTGAACACTTGCTTTGAATGCAAAATAATAATTGACAATGTTTAGTCATGTAGATCAGATGATCATGTTAGACTTTACAAGCAAGTGAGATGATGACACCTTTGTGAAACAACGCTGTACTGCATCTGTGATGTGAGAGTGGATGAATTTAGAGATTATTTTTGATGATTTCCATTTTCACAGCCATTTTCTTTCATACACAATATGTTGAAGTAAGTTCAAATATACTAGCATTTTTTACTTCAATGAACCTTTTCATATTTTTTCATGGTCATATGGCTTATGGTTGCTTCAATTATATTTTGTAACTTTCACTCCCTCCATAATCTTGAGTGTTCTTTTCTGAGACGTACACACACACAGGGTAGCTGCCCTGCAGTCAAAGATTGCTGACATGACAATGATTTTTAATAGAGATGTCATAAGCAGACCTGAATGTCATTATGTTTGCACGACATCACCCACGGTGGGCTATCATTGTATCATGCACACTAAACAGGAGTCGCATCCGGACAAGGCTCTAACATGATGAGATTTGGGTCACTTGTGGTCACTGCCCCGTAAGAAGTGTCAAAGCCCATATCTTCATCTTCAAACCTATTATATCCAATATCCCCATTGTCCCCCAGTGGGTTTGTGTCTGGTTTGTGTAGAACCTCTTTCCTGTACATCCGGTAGGCCAGGATGAAGATGCCAGCCTCGGCTGCCTGGAAGAGGGCGTAGAGCAGAGGGAACATATACATGCCCCCCATCAGCTGTGGTGGGAAGGCCATCTTCAGGATGGCTGTGCAGAGCTGCACGTTCTGGCACCCGGTCTCTAGTGACACGGTCCTGCGGATGTTGGGCGGGAGATCGAAGAGGGTGGCCAGGCCGTAGCCTGCAGCGTAGCCACAGGCAGGCATCAGGACAGCCACCATGTAGACAGATGGAGGGATGGTGGCCAGCAGCTCTGGCCCCAACATGGCCCCCGTCATGATGAACAGCATCACCAGGGTCACCAGCAAAGACCACAGAGACACCTGGAAGAACATACCCCACGGGGTCAACACAGGTTTTATGACAGGCCTTCTCTATATCCAGATTGTTTTAGGAAGGTGGGAAGGAACAATGGACTCATTTTCAGGATATTCAAACAGAACCAATATTATAAAGGACCAAGGGACCACAAGTAAGCATGGTCCACTTAAATCTATCTGATTTCATGTATCCCTTCCCCTCTGTGGATTTCTCATCCAGTTCTATGATTCTGTCACACATCTCATGCCTCTCCCTCTCCTGGCTGAGCTGCCTTTAGATATGTTAATCTGAAGGGGAAGGGCTCTCCCTGACAGTACAGTGCATCTCTGCCTCTGATGTTACCGTTGTCTCAACAGAAAGCTAGACATAAAAAAATTGCACAATTTGCAAAATGTCACACTAGTGATGACACACAGTCAAAAGGTCCACAACTGACTATTATTAAAAATATATATTTTACTAGCAAAACTACCCCGTTTAATAAAAAATATATATACTATTTGTATCTTGTATTTAATTCTTAAGGTGAGAATTAGAATCAGTAATGCAATTCTAAATTGCCCTTTCCCTTTTTAGAGTTTAGTTTTGAAATATGACGTAACACTAAATTCATCAATAATTTCTATTAGGCAGGCCCTGCTATATAAAAAGTACTAAAGGAATGTAAAAAAAATAAAATTCAATACCACTTTGACCCAGTCAACCTGTATCCAAACCTTCTTCTATACCCCACCGTTATTTGAGACGGCCCCATAGTAACCTTTAAAACGATGTCGGCCGCCCGGTTGTAGCGGTATCGGAGCACGACCCCCAGGCCGATGGGTATGAGGGTGCTACAGAGGGTGAGGATGATCGCGCCGAACGGCATCAGGTTGACCACGGGGGTGTTGATCCAGGCGCGGCTGTATATCCACAGACACAGCGGCATTAGCACCAGTGCTAGGACCGTGGAGGAGATGGTCATGATAATGCTGGAGAGAGGAAGGTGAAAGACAACATCACATTAACTTCACTTGAGTCCCCAAACGTAAAAGCAGAGTAACCAGTAGCATACACGAATAGTATTTTAGAATGGTTGACGTTTAACGAATAGGCTAGTATAGGCCTACGTGGTGGATCCTTATTTCCCCAAGCAATGGCACCATTTTCTGTATAATATATAGCGATGTGTTTAAATCAATTCAAGATGTGCTGCTAAAACAATTTGGACCATAAGTCCCATCAGTATGCTGGAGATTCTGGAGATATGACCGTGCGTAAAATTCCATTCTAATTCTCTTGCGTAAAATTCAACCAAAAGGCCTATGCAGAAGATCCAAGTAATAGCGTACTTAATGTGCCTAAACTTCGAGTTATAGGTATCTTGAATAAATCATTATAGATATAGTTTTCCATCTAAAAGTGGGCTATAAATTGTGATCGTTTTAGTTTAATTGCATTTTATAGTCCACATCAAAGGTGTGATAAATTAGTTTTGTTAGGTTGTGATTTCTTGAGTTACCTCAGATTCATCTCCCCGTTCACTAATAAGGACATGATGTTGGATAGGTTTCCTCCTGGACAGCAGCCACACAGTAGCACGGCCATAGCCGCCACGTCGTCGAGCGAGAATGCCAAAGCTAGCAGGAAGGCGACCAGGGGCATGATGACGAACTGACACACCAGCGCCAGCAGCACCCCGATGGGTCTGCGGATATGCTCCCCAAGCTGGCTAACGTCTACCGTACACCCTAGCCCCAGCATGGTGAAGCACAGGACAATCCCCACAAACACATTGATTCCGTGACTTAGCGGGGAATCCCAAAAGGCAACCACCAGGTGAGCGGGTTCCGTCGGCGGCAGCTTAGCCCGAAGCCCAGCAGCAAAGGCAGTACTGAGGGTGCTGGCTTTCAGAGATACCGGGTTGTTCCTTACGCGTAATCCTGCCATGGCGAGTTCCTCCGAGAAGCTTTCTGAGAGTCGGGAGAGGGTGTCATTCATGGTGAAGTTGAGGAATTCTGTTTGGCCAGCAGTTGGAACAACCGTGACCACCACGCTTGAGTTCTCCATCGCGTTAACAGTGGACAGAAGCTTTTCACAGTCGGTGTCCCACTGAAGGTGCCAGTGCGTAAACTGTGGTCCCCTAGCGGTGCATTGTCATCGCGCGCTGTCACCAATGACAGAGGATTGAACTCGAGGCTCAAGTGGTTAGAGAATGCGTTGGCATCAGGGCATTGCGTTGTGTTTTAAACACAGACCCATCTAGTGACGGTCAGGGGCCACGGATTGGCTCCCATCAGCTGACAGGGGGGAGTCTGCTCATCGTCTGTGGGGAATTCATATCAGGGTTGATGGGCTCGATCACTCGTGCAGGCTTTTATCATGAACTCGTGCAACGGAGAAACCACATCTATTTATATTATAGGCAACTGTAGCCTGCACATGCTAATCATATTACTAAATATTTTCTTTAAAATATTTTAAGAAACAATTATTTTATCCGGTTGAAAGTCCTCATTTGGGTAATTTTAAGTTCAACAATAAATCCATAATTTGAATTTTTTATTTTATTTAACCTTTATTTAACCAGGAAGGGCTCATTGAGATTTAAAATCTCTTTTTCAAGAGCGTCCTGGCCAAGATAGGCAGCACCAAGTCATTACAAAAATTACAGACAGACAACATGAAAAACTACAAGTAATCTAGTAAAAACCATTGAATTCACAAGAGTATAACAAAATCAAAAACAGCAAATTAAAAACATTGACAGGTCAGGGAATCAGTCTCAAGATCATTCATCAGTGATTTAAAAACACCAATCAGGACAAGTTCTTCCAGTTTAAAAGTATTTTGTAAGGCGTTCCAAGACGATGGCGCAGAGTACATAAAAGCCCTTTTACCAAATTCAGTTCGGACATTTGGAACAGTTAGCAGGATAAAGTCCAGCGAACGAAGAGAGTACCCACCACATTTCTGAACAATAAAAATGCCCAAATAAAAAGGTAGTAAACCCAAAATGGCTTTGTAAATAAAAGTATACCAGTGACTGAGCCTACGAGTGACTAGAGAAGGCCAGCCAACCCTGGTATACAAAGTGCAGTGGTGCGTAAGGGTTTTGCAGTTTAAAATAAATCTCAAAGTGCCATGGTAAAGAGTGTCAATTGATCTCAAACACTGAGCGGAAGCATTCATATATAAAATATCTCATAGTCTAGTAAAGGCATAAATGTAGCTGATACTAGCCTCCTTCTGGCTTCAAAAGAAAAACAGGCCTTATTCCTAAAATAAAAACCCAATTTCCGCTTCAATTTTTTTGTAAGTTGTTGAATATGCAATTTAAAAGAGAGGCCGTCATCAATTAGAATTCCAAGATATTTATATGAGGTTACAACCTCAATCTCCTTGCCCTGACAGGTAGTAATAGGTGAAAGGTTCAGAGGTCTATTTCTTGCATTAGAAAACACCATTAGTTTAGTTTTGTCAGTATTGAGGAGAAGCTTCAATTGACACAAGGTATGTTGAACAGTATAAAAAGCAGTTAAATAAGTGAGACTTGTAGTTTGCTGTGACAAGCGCATAGCAGAGTAACTGTTAAAATATTGAGGTTGAGTAGGACAACATAAAGGGAAACTGTGACGCTCTTTATATTCGTTTGTTGACTGTAAGAATGCGCGGGCACGTTTCTGTTCTTCCCTGTGTGTGCTATTTCCAGTGGCGCCCCTTCATTCATTTTAGGAAAAAAATAAAATAGAATAAGAATATATTTTTTAGGATGGGCTTGCCTGTTTTGCTTATTTTATTTTGGCATTAATACGTGTCACATATCAGTGTGCAAACAATGTAATAAAAAAACAACAACATGTAATTGAGTTAATAAAGTCGAGTTGGTGGCGGTGGGAATGGCCAGCAGAAAATACAGAGCGTTGCGCCTGATTGGCTCAGTTTTCTGTCATGATTGGCTCAGATTTCTGTCACTCATGGGACAGTATGTCACCCCATTGTCTAAGGTTAGACCTAAAAAATGTTAGCCCCTTGGGTTCTGCCATAGAGTTATATTAGAAGTGCCCATCCAAGAAGGCTCAAGGTCATTGGCCACAAATAGAATGACATCAAATCACGTTATATCTACTGTAGCTTTGATTGGACTGATCATGTCAACATCATCCTTTCAAAATCTTAGCTAGCAAGCCAGCAATAATCACCATGAATCAAGTCGACAATCTACTGGAAAATCATTTTCAATCTTTGTCATATGAAGAGAAATTAGAGATAAAACGTCTTGGTGCTCATCAGCCATTGGACAGAAACATTACACAACAAGTTGGAAATCGCAAATTCAACAATGAGTGGTTTGGAAGGCATCAGTGGCTAACTGTGAGTTTAAGACAACTGGGAACTCAGGAAAAACGAGCTAAGACTGGGACAATAAGACTGGGACAATTAGAACTGTCATTCAGCTCGTCATTGGAAATCCGGCGTCCGGCTTTCTCTTTGATGACTACATTTGCCCACGAATGACGGCCGCGTCAATTTCCTGTCCAAGTGTAAGAGTATAACTTTAAACCGTCCCCTCGCGAACCAGGGACCCTCTGCACACATCAACAACAGTCACCCACGAAGCGTCGTTACCCATCGCGCCACAAAAGCCGCGGCCCTTGCAGAGCAAGGGGCAACACTACTTCTAGGTTTCAGAGCAAGTGACGTAACTGATTGAAACGCTACTAGCGCGTACCCGCTAACTAGCTAGCCATTTCACATCCGTTACACTCACCCCCCTTTCAACCTCCTCCTTTTCCGCAGCAACCAGTGATCCGGGTCACGGCACCAATGTAACAGTATAACTTTAAACCGTCCCCTCGACACGGGCGCGAACCAGGGACCCTCTGCACACATCAACAACAGTCACCCACGAAGCGTTGTTACCCATCGCTCCACAAAAGCCGCGGCCCTTGCAGAGCAAGGGGCAACACTACTTCTAGGTTTCAGAGCAAGTGACGTAACTGATTGAAACGCTACTAGCGCGTATCCGCTAACTAGCTAGCCATTTCACATCCGTTACACAAGCACATCACAACAATGTGAGTCCAAAAATGTCTTATGCTGCTTCATAAATGATGTAGGATGCCAGAAAGATATGTATACTGTAGCTAAGAAAGTAATACTAAGTGTATGTTGTGTAGTAAGCTGTTTGTAGCCCATGTGCCTCAGAGCCCTAATAATTTGGTTGTTATTTGCAAACTTTTTTTTGTACAGCTTTGACAGTGCTACTGAAAGTAGTGTACTGTAAGAACGGCCCATGTTCTGAATTCCGTCGCTGTACATTTCAAAAGTGCTGAACAAATAGTTATACTGACTACATCCGCCATCGCTCACTCATTGTCTTAAACGAAATTATGTATTGCCTCTTATCCGCTTGTCGTCCCCTTATGCCATAGTTTGTACATCTCAAATGTCCGTAGAAACCACATTTATTTAAGCAAGTCAGCCATATCAGCTATGTTTTTTTACAAGGCAGTAAATGAGGCTGAATGAACAGTTTCGCTGACAGACAGGGCTCCGCTGAAAGCCAGGTGTAGCAATGGTAAGGTGTTGGGACTCTGCTGTTGGGACAGCTTTATGTAGACCCTAACAGTTTTAGGGCACCGTTTGACACCGTTATAGATAAAATTTATGTATTGTGTTGCGACTTTGCTGGCATGCATCCCGCAATTTTTTTTGTTGCCCCACCAAGATTTACATGCTAAAATCGCCACTGGCTATTTCTATCTTTCATGAATTGGGTTGCCCGCTTTAAAGTAATCACCATGAATCTCTGGACATGTTTATGGCGTGTGAACCTATCACTATTTCTATGGGGTTATTTCACAGATCATTCTTAATCTGACCTGTATACATAATAGCCACTTCAACGCCGGGCAGCCGGAAAACGTGTGCCGAGGAAGCATTTACCACAGCACTTTTCATTCAAGTGTGGCAGCACCACAACACTTCTTTGTATTATTGTCAGAGATCCTTTGAACGCGTTGGAGGAGATGAAACAACGGAGCCTCGTTCATTTTCAGTGGCGGGGACCATTGGGCGATGTGAGCATGGACAAGGGAGCATATACAGGGCAGGACCAAAGTTGGGGATAGCTTGAACTTTTGCAATAGTGTGCAACTGCAGCGCGCAATTTGTGGAGTTCCTGCGGGAAAACAGTGCCCGACAGGCATGGGCAAAAGGCACTACCAGTGTATACTAGCTATAGCTAGCTACGGTTGTCGCTCTGCTATGGGGGGTGATATGTGCCAGAATTAAGCGTAGGCAACCCTGACACCGTGTGGCTGTCACCTACCATTGAACGTCTGAATGACATGACATGATACCAACGCCTTACTAACGTCTGCGTGACGCCTGCGTGTAACTAACATGTCATCATACCAACGCCCTACTAACGTCTGCGTGACGCCTGCGTGTCAATGCGTCGTCTGTGGACCTATTGGGGCGGTAAGCAAATTGGAGTGGGTCTAGGGTGTCAGGTAGGGTGGAGGTGATATGGTCCTTGACTAGTCTCTCAAAGCACTTCATGATGACGGGGCATAGTTTATATTTATATTAATTAAATCTCAACCATAAATGTTAGAACTGTACAGTTTTTCCCATGCAAGCCGACATTCCGAAGTAGCCACCTTGAGCTATAGTGTAGCCTACGGCTTGTGTATTTCCTGTTATCGCTATTTGCCTTGAAAATATTATGTCCAATCTATAGGTAATCTGTCTTTCCCTCAGCACCTCATGGCATGGTATGTTATCATATCTCGCTGTATACAGATCTAAATGTTGTTAGCCAATCACAGACTGTTGTTACCAGGTCCCAGTAGCCTACATCAGACAACCGATAAATCAAATCAAATTTTATTTGTCACATACACATGGTTAGCAGATGTTAATGCGAGTGTAGCGAAATGCTTGTGCTTCTAGTTCCAACCATGCAGTAATATCTAACAAGTAATCTAACAATTTCACAACTACCTTATACACACAAGTGTAAAGGAATGAATAAGAATATGTACATAAAAATATATGGATGAGCGATGGCCAAACGGCATAGGCAAGATGCAGTAGATGGTACAGTATATACATATGAGATGAGTAATGTAGGGTATGTAAATATTATATTAAGTGGCATTGTTTAAAGTGGCTAGTGATACATTTATTACATCCAATTTTTAATTATTAAAGTGGCTAGAGATTTGAGTCAGTATGTTGGCAGCAGCCACTCAATGTTAGTGATGGCTGTTTAACAGTCTGATGGCCTTGAGATAGAAGCTGTTTTTCAGCCTCTCGGTCCCAGCTTTGATGCACCTGTACTGACCTCGCCTTCTGGATGATAGCGGGGTGAACAGGCAGTGGCTCGGGTGGTTGTTGTCCTTGATGATCTTTTTGGCCTTCCTGTGACATCAGGTGGTGTAGGTGTCCTGGAGGGCAGGTAGTTTGCCCCCGGTGATGCGTTGTGCAGACCTCACTACCCTCTGGAGAGCCTTACGGTTGTGGGCGGAGCAGTTGCCGTACCAGGCGGTGATACAGCCCGACAGGATGCTCTCGATTGTGCATCTGTAAAAGTTTGTGAGTGTTTTTAATGACAAGCCAAATTTCTTCAGCCTCCTGAGGTTGAAGAGGCACTGCTGCACCTTCTTCACCACACTGTCTGTGTGTGTTGACCATTTCAGTTTGTCCGTGATGTGTACGCAGAGGAACATAAAACTTTCCATCTTCACTACTGTTCCGTCGATGTGGATAGGGGCGTGCTCCCTCTGCTGTTTCCTGAAGTCCACGATCATCTCCTTTGTTTTGTTGACATTGAGTGTTATTGAGAGGTTATTTTCATGACACCACACTCCGAGGGCCCTCATCTCCTCCCTGTAGGCCGTCTCGTCGTTGTTGGTAATCAAGCCTACCACTGTAGTGTCGTCTGCAAACTTGATGATTGAGTTGGAGGCGTGCATGGCCACACAGTCATGGGTGAACAGGGAGTACAGGAGAGGGCTGAGAACGCACCCTTGTGGGGCCCCAGTGTTGAGGATCAGCGGGGTGGAGATGTTGTTTCCTACCCTCACCACCTGGGGGCGGCCCGTCAGGAAGTCCAGGACCCAGTTGCACAGGGCGGGGTCAAGACCTAGGGTCTCGAGCTTAATGACGAGTTTGGAAGGTACTATGGTGTTAAATGCCGAGCTGTAGTCGATGGACAGCATTCTTACATAGGTATTCCTCTTGTCCAGATGGGTTAGGGCAGTGTGCAGTGTGATTGAGATTGCGTCGTCTGTGGACCTATTGGGGCGGTAAGCAAATTGGAGTGGGTCTAGGGTGTCAGGTAGGGTGGAGGTGATATGGTCCTTGACTAGTCTCTCAAAGCACTTCATGATGACGGAAGTGAGTGCTACGGGGTGATAGTCATTTATCTCAGTTACCTTAGCTTTCTTGGGAACAGGAACAATGGTGGCCCTCTTGAAGCATGTGGGAACAGCAGACTGGGATAAGGTTTGATTGAATATGTCCGTAAACACACCAGCCAGCTGGTCTGCGCATGCTCTGAGGATGCGGCTGGGGATGCCGTCTGGGCCGGGAGCCTTGTGAGGGTTAACACGTTTAAATGTTTTACTCACGTTGGCTGCAGTGAAGGAGAGCCCGCATGTTTTGGTAGTGGGCCGTGTCGGTGGCACTGTATTGTCCTCATAGCGAGTGAAGAAGTTGTTTAGTTTGTCTGGGAGCAAGACATCGTGGTCCGCAACGGGGCTGGTTTTCTTTTTGTAGTCCGTGATTGACTGTAGACCCTGCCACATACCTCTCGTGTCTGAGCCATTGAATTGCGACTCTACTTTGTCTCTATACTGACGCTTAGCTTGTTTGCGGAGGGAATAGCTACACTGTTTTGTATTCGGTCATGTTTCCGGTCAACTTGCCCTGATTAAAAAGCAGTGGTTCGTGCTTTCAGTTTTGTGCGAATGCTGCCATCAATCCACTGTTTCTGGTTGGGGAAGGTTTTAATAGTCGCTGTGGGTACAACATCACGATGCACTTGCTAATAAACTCGCTCACCGAATCAGCGTATTCATCAATGTTATTGTCTGACGTTATGCGGAACATATCCCAATCAACGTGATCGAAGCAATCTTGAAGCATGGAATCTGATTGGTCGGACCAGCGTTGAACAGACCTGAGCACGGGCGTTTCCTGTTTTAGTTTATGTCTATAGGCTGGGAGCAACAAAATGGAGTCGTGGTCAGAGTTGTGTCCATGGCTTTCAGTCAAATAGAGGAGTTCATAGGCTTTCCCAGAGGGTCTGTGCTATTTCAGGATCTTTGGGGTGTCCGTTCCTCAATCAAGTATAAATGTAAAATGGTTAAGTTTAGTGTTAGTTAAGGTTAAGGGTTCAGGGTAGGGACGTCCCAAGGAATCCAGATAGCAGTGACCGTTCATAGAGTGAGAGACGGGCACGGTATTTGAGAGTTCGGCGGTGACACAGATATTATTTTTTTTTAATTATTATTTATTATTATTTTACAAGCAGCAGACGCGATTTTCAAGTGTCTGCCCCAGATTGTCTAAGGAAACTATGAAAAGAATTACCAAGATGTTCTTGATCCAATTGAATAGTAAGTAGGCTATATTTAAGTTGTGATATCGTTAGGAAATATTTAGGTCTACTGTGTTAAGGCAAATTTGGTTTATTTTTTAAAACTTTTTCTTGATTACGAGTTGATAACGTATTGTCAAAAGCACATAGGCGATATTATTTACCGTGTCGATAGGGGAGTAGGCTAGCGTACAATAATAACGTCATTGTCACTAGGCCTACACATTCACTCTCAAACTGAATTGAATGGGGGATACATAACTACTTTTCACTGAAGAAGGAACGAGGTATGACATACAACTTCGATCGAAGACCTTAAAATCATTCCTGACAAGACCAATGAGATCATAATGGTATCCTAATATAGTGTGGATACAGGAATAGCCTATTCTACAATAATGTAACTGTATGTGCTTGTATTATTTATCTAATTGATCAATTAAATTGGAAATGTGGCTGGGTAGGCTACTTCATTCAGTGAATATTGAATGTCTTGCTACTTCATTCAATGATTATGGTATTGTACAAGGTAGATACAGGAGTAGCCTATAGTCTACAATAATAATGTAATTGAATGTGCTATAGTGTCATTTATTTCATTGATGAATTAAATTGTAAATGGGGATGGGTAGGCTACCTCATTCAGTGAATACTGAATGTCTTGCTATATCTGGGAGTATGTTAATGAAGGCTTTTCAGCAAGGTCGAACTATTTTATAAATCTATCTTTCTTTTAGTCAAGAAGTGATGAGCCAGAGCAACCAATCAGTGTCACTGTTCTACCCACTACCCACATTGCTCTCCTTCCACAAGCAACCACATCCTCTTCTCCTATTCAATGAATTTGCCGACACACTGAAAAGGACTGTACATACATACCTCTGTGCCCATCCCATTGCAACATTATCCATCCAAGGCCTAAAATGTGAGAAATGTTAACAAGATTCTACAGTCGTGTGTGTGTGTGGTGTGTGTGGTTTGTGTATAGATGGAGTTCCATGAAAATACATGAGAAGATGGCAAAGGAGATAGTGATGGAATACCAGGCTGATGTTTGAGTACATAATTAAATGGTGTACATTTAACAGGCTAAACTTGTTGAGCACACTCTTTGAGAAAGGGGTTCCAACAGGGTTATTTGGCTGTCACCAAAGGAGAACACTTTTTAGTTCCAGGTAGAAGTATTTTTGGTTCCATGTAGAACCCTCTGTGGAATGGAGCTGTAACAATTAACTCGTTAGGATATGCGGCACCACGAGAGTGGTTGTTTAAAGAGTTACCCGAATTAAACTCTAAAGGTCTTTAACTATCACATCCATAAAACAGTCAACATATTAATCATAACCTCATATCATAATTCTGAACAGTCGTAACCTCCTGCATCTGCAAAAACCCCAGCCTTACTTATAAGTCAGTACTACACAAATTGGTTTAATTATTTATTTACTAGCTAACTAAATGATAACACAGGATAAACATATACACGTAATACATTAGAAAAGGCAGTGGTGTAAAGTACTTAAGTAAAAATACTTTAAAGTACTACTTAAGTAGTTTTTTGGGCTATCTGTACTTTACTATTTATATTTTTGACACCTTTTACTTCGCTACATTTCTAAAGAAAATATTGTACTTTTTACTCCATAGATTTTCCCTGACAACCCAAAGTACTCGTTACATTTTGAATGCTTAGCAGGACAGGACCATTGTGAAATTCACTTAATTATTAAGAGAACACGTGGTTATCTCTACTGCCTATGGTCTGGCGGACTCATTAAACACATGCATCTTTTGTAAATAATCTCTGAGTGTTGGAGTGTGCCCCTGGCTATCTGTAAAAACATTTAACAAGAAAATGGTGCAGTCTGCTTTGCTTAATATAAGGAATTTGAAGTTATTTATACTTTTATTTTTGATACTTAAGTATATTTTAGCGATTACATTTACCTTCAAAACTTAAGTATATTTAAAACCAAATACCTTTAGTCTTTTACTCAAGTAGTATTTCACTGGGTGACTTTCACTTTTACTTGAGTTACTTTCTATTAAGGTATCTATACTTTTACTCAAGTATGACAATTGGGTACTTTTTACACCACTGGAAACAGGTCCCTAGCGGACTGACATGATATGGCGGCTTGTTACCAAAATAAAACAGACATAATACTTTGGTACATTTAGAAACTACTCTCACAGTAATCATATACTTTGCACACGAACCCCGCCTGTTAGGAGTAAGAAACCATGAATGTATTTATGTGTAAATGCCTTGGTTCTTCGTGGATTTATGTTAGAACCAGGCCTTCTTAGAAAGGGTGTTTGGGCCTTTCCGCGGCACGCTTGTAATGCTCTGATTGTCCAAAAGGGGTCCCCACCTGTCTCTTCTACTGTTGCTCCCCTCTGCCGTCGCCCGGCATCCAAAGACCCGTCGTGTAGTCCTGAACAGAACTACAGAGCTCACTCTGCTTCCACTCGCTCTGGAAGTTTGATTCTTTGAAGATAGGCTAGCCAGCCGTGTCGATGGTTCCCATTGGGAGAAGAGAGTAGCGTACTACGGTGATTTGAGAAGAGTAGTAGAGTGGTCCCACTTAAGTTCACTTTTCTACACTACTGGTCAAAAGTTTTAGAACACCCACTCATTCAAGGGTTTTTATTTATTTGTACTTTTTTCTACATTGTAGAATAATAGTGAAGACATCAACACTTTGAAATAACACATATGGAATCATGTTGTAACCAAAAAAGTGTTAAACAAATCAAAATATATTTTATATTTGAGATTCTTCAAATAGCCACCCTTTGCCTTGATGACAGCTTTGCACACTCTTGGCATTCTCTCAACCAGCTTCACCTGGAATGCTTTTCCAACACTCATGAAGGAGTTCCCACATATGCTGAGCACTTGTTGGCTGCTTTTCCTTCACTTTGCGGTCTGACTCATCCCAAACCATCTCAATTGGGTTGAGGTCAGGGGATTGTGGAGGCCAGGTCATCTGATGCAGCACTCATCACTCTCCTTCTTGGTAAAATAGCCCTTACACAGCCTGGAGGTGTGTTGGGTCATTTCCTGTTGAAAAACAAATGGTAGTCCCGCTAAGCCCAAACCAGATGGGATGGCTTATTGCGGCAGAATGCTGTGGTAGCGATGCTGGTTAAGTGTGCCTTGAATTCTAAATAAATCACAGACAGTGTCACCAGCAAAGCACCATCACACCTCCTCCTCCATGCTTCACGATGGAAAATATACATGCGGAGATCATCCGTTCACTCGCACCATCGTCTCACAAAGACACGGCGGTTGGAACCAAAAATCTCCAATTTGGACTCCAGACCAAGGGTCACATTTCCACCAGTCTAATGTCCATTGCTCGTGTTTCTTGGCCCAAGCAAGTCTCTTCTTCTTATTGTTGTCCTTTAGTAGTGGTTTCTTTGCAGCAATTCGACCATGAAGGCCTGATTCACACAGTCTCCTCTGAACAGTTGAAGTTATGTTACTTGAACTCTGTGAAGCATTTTATTTGGGCTGCAATTTCTGAGGCTGGTAACTCTAATGAACTTATCCTCTGCGGCAGATTTAACTTTGGGTCTTCCATTCCTGTGGCGGTCCTCATGAGAGACAGTTTCATCATAGCGCTTGATTGTTTTTGCGCCCGCACTTGAATAAACATTCAAAGTTCTTGAAATGTTCCGTATTGACTAACCTCAATTTCTTAAAGTAATGACGGACTGTCGTTTCGCTTATTTGAGCTGTTCTTGCCATTAATATGGACTTTCTCTTTTACCAAATCGAGCTATCTTCTGTATACCCCCCTACCTTGTCACAGCACAACTGATTGGCTCAAACGCATTAAGAAGGAAAGAAATTCCACGAATTAACTTTTAAGAAAGCACACCTGTTAACTTCTCTAGGGTAGGGGGCAGCATTCGGAATTTTGGATGAAAAGCATGCCCAAATTAAACTGCCTGCTTCTCGGGCCCAGAAGATATGATATGCATACAACTGGTAGATTTGGATAGAAAACACTCTAAAGTTTCCAAAACTGTTAAAATAGTGTCTGTGAGTATAACAGAACTGATTTGGCAGGCGAAAACCTGAGAAAAATCCATTCGGGAAGTATTTTTTGGGGGGGGTTTTGTAGTTTTCTATTCAATGCCATTACAGTATCCATTGACTTAGGACTCAAATTGCAGTTCCTATGCCTTCCACTAGATGTCAACAGTCTTTAGAAATTGTTTCAGGCTTGTATTCTGAAAAATTAGGAAGTAAGAGCAGTCTGAATGAGTGGACCCTAAAGTGTCACAGGGCTTTTCCATGCACGCAACCGAGAGAGTGCCTTTCTTGTTTACCTTTTATATTGACGACGTTATTGTCCGGTTGAAATATTATCGATTATTTAGGCTAAAAACAACCTGAAGATTGAATGTAAACATCGTTTGACATGTTTCTATGAACTTTACGGATACAATTTGGATTTTTTGTCTGCCTGTTTTGACTGCGTTTGAGCCTGTGGATTACTGAAGAAAACGGTTTTTGGATATAAAGAGACTTTATCGAACAAAAGGAACATTTATTGAGTAAATGAATGTCTGCTGAGTGCAACCATATGAAAATCATCAAACGTAAGGGATTACTTTTATCTCTATTTCTGACTTGTGTAACTCTTCTACTTGGCTGGTTACTGTTTTTAATGATTTGTCTGCTGGGCTATGTTCTCAAATAATCGTAAGGTATGCTTTCGCTGTAAAGCATTTTTTAAATCTTACACCGTGGTTAGATTCACAAGAAGTTAATCTTTAAACCTATGTAAAATATGTTTTGTTTTCTGAATTTTTATAATGAGTATTTCTATACTTGAATTTGGCGCCCAGCAGTTTCACTGGCTGTTGAAGAGGTGGGACGCTAACGTCTCACGTACCCAAGAGAGGTTAATTGAAATGCATTCCAGGTGACTACCTCACGAAGCTAGTTGAGAGAATGCCAAGAGTGTGCAAAGCTTTCATCAAGGCAAGGGTGGCTATTTTGAAGATTCTCAAATATAAAATATGTTTTGATTTGTTTAACACTTTTTTGGTTACTACATGATTCCATATGTGTTATTTCATAGTTTTAATGTCTTCACTATTATTCTACAATGTAGAAAACAGTACAAATAAATAAAAACCCTTGAATGAGTAGGTGTTCTCTAACTTTTGACCGGTATTGTAGATACTTTACATTGGACAGCTAATCAGCTGTACCAGTGATTGGCTGGGAGGTGACTTCATCGTCTCTACCTTGTGTTGAGATTTCAGAGTTCAAACCACTTTAGACGTGATTTGGAAATTAGCTGACTTTGTGATCTGTAAGGTAAGTAACATTAATGTTATATTATATTTTACCCTGATGCATGTTTATTCATAAAAAACAGAAGATGGTAAATAACATTAATCGCAATGGTTAGCTTATGTGTAAAGGTTTTCTTCCTGGGGTGAAGGAGAGGACCAAAATGCAGCGTAGCCAGTGCTCAACATGTTTAATTATAAGAACAAGTGAACACTACAAACAACTTACAAAATAACAATCGTGCAAAACCGATACAGACCTATCTGGTGCAGAACACAAACACAGAGACAGGTAACAACCACCCACAACGAACACAGTGAAACAACCTACCTAAATATGACTCTTAATTAGAGGAACGCAAAACACCTGCCTCTAATTAAGAGCCATACCAGGCAACCCTAAACCAACATAGAAACACACAACATAGAATGCCCACCCAAAACTCACGCCCTGACCATCACACACATACAAAACAACAGAAAACAGGTCAGGAACGTGACAGAACCCCCCCCTCAAGGTGCGAACGCCGGGCGCACCAGCACAAAGTCCAGGGGAGGGTCTGGGTGGGCATCTGACCACGGTGGTGGCTCAGGCTCCGGACGCTGTCCCCACACCACCATAGTCACTCCCCGCTTCTGTATCCCCCTCCCAATGACCACCCTCCAACTAAAACCACCTAAATGAAGGGGCAGCACCGGGATAAGGGGCAGCACCGAGGTAAGGGGCAGCACCGAGGTAAGGGGCAGCACCGGGATAAGGGGCGGCACCGGGATAAGGGGCGGCAGGATAAGGGGCGCCAGGTCCTGGCTGAGGGACTCTGGCAGGTCCTGGCTGAGGGACTCTGGCAGGTCCTGGCTGAGGGACTCTGGCAGGTCCGGGCTGAGGGACTCTGGCAGGTCCGGGCTGAGGGACTCTGGCAGGTCCGGGCTGAGGGACTCTGGCAGGTCCGGGCTGAGGGACTCTGGCAGGTCCGGGCTGACGGAAGGCTCTGGCTGATCCGGGCTGACGGAAGGCTCTGGCTGATCCGGGCTGACGGAAGGCTCTGGCTGATCCGGGCTGACGGAAGGCTCTGGCTGATCCGGGCTGACGGAAGGCTCTGGCTGATCCGGGCTGACGGAAGGCTCTGGCTGATCCGGGCTGACGGAAGGCTCTGGCTGATCCGGGCTGACGGAAGGCTCTGGCTGATCCGGGCTGACGGAAGGCTCTGGCTGATCCGGGCTGACGGAAGGCTCTGGCTGATCCGGGCTGACGGAAGGCTCTGGCTGATCCGGGCTGACGGAAGGCTCTGGCTGATCCGGGCTGACGGAAGGCTCTGGCTGATCCGGGCTGACGGAAGGCTCTGGCTGATCCGGGCTGACGGAAGGCTCTGGCTGATCCGGGCTGACGGAAGGCTCTGGCTGATCCGGGCTGACGGAAGGCTCTGGCTGATCCGGGCTGACGGAAGGCTCTGGCTGATCCGGTCTGGCGGAAGGCTCTGGCTGATCCGGTCTGGCGGAAGGCTCTGGCTGATCCGGTCTGGCGGAAGGCTCTGGCTGATCCGGTCTGGCGGAAGGCTCTGGCTGATCCGGTCTGGCGGAAGGCTCTGGCTGATCCGGTCTGGCGGAAGGCTCTGGCTGATCCGGTCTGGCGGAAGGCTCTGGCTGATCCGGTCTGGCGGAAGGCTCTGGCTGATCCGGTCTGGCGGAAGGCTCTGGCTGATCCGGTCTGGCGGAAGGCTCTGGCTGATCCGGTCTGGCGGAAGGCTCTGGCTGATCCGGTCTGGCGGAAGGCTCTGGCTGATCCGGTCTGGCGGAAGGCTCTGGCTGATCCGGTCTGGCGGACGGCTCTAGCGGCTCCTGTCTGGCGGACGGCTCTAGCGGCTCCTGTCTGGCGGACGGCTCTAGCGGCTCCTGTCTGGCGGACGGCTCTAGCGGCTCCTGTCTGGCGGACGGCTCTAGCGGCTCCTGTCTGGCGGACGGCTCTAGCGGCTCCTGTCTGGCGGACGGCTCTGTAGGCTCATGGCAGACGGGCGGCTTTGCAGGCTCATGGCAGACGGGCGGCTTTGCAGGCTCATGGCAGACGGGCGGCTTTGCAGGCTCATGGCAGACGGACAGTTCAGACGGCGTAGGGCAGACGGGCAGTTCAGACGCCGCTGGGCAGACGGGCAGTTCAGGCGCCGCTGGGCAGACGGGCAGTTCAGGCGCCGCTGGGCAGACGGGCAGTTCAGGCGCCGCTGGGCAGACGGGCAGTTCAGGCGCCGCTGGGCAGACGGGCAGTTCAGGCGCCGCTGGGCAGACGGGCAGTTCAGGCGCCGCTGGGCAGACGGGCAGTTCAGGCGCCGCTGGGCAGACGGGCAGTTCAGGCGCCGCTGGGCAGACGGGCAGTTCAGGCGCCGCTGGGCAGACGGGCAGTTCAGGCGCCGCTGGGCAGACGGCAGACTCTGGCCGGCTGAGACGCACTGTAGGCCTGGTGCGTGGTACCGGAACTGGAGGTACCGGGCTAAGGACACGCACCTTCAGGCTAGTGCGGGGAACAACAACAGGGCACACTGGACTCTCGTGGCGCACTCTAGGCCTGGTGCGTGGTACCGGAACTGGAGGTACCGGGCTGAGGGCACGCACCTCAGGGCGAGTGCGGGGAGAAGGAACAGTGCGTACAGGGCTCTGGAGACGCACAGGAGGCTTGGTGCGTGGTGCCGGAACTGGAGGCACTGGGCTGGAGACACGCACCATAGGGAGAGTGCGTGGAGGAGGAACAGGGCTCTGGAGATGCACTGGAAGCCTGGTGCGTGGTGTAGGCACTGGTGGTACTGAGCTGGGGTGGGAAGGTGGCGCCGGATATACCGGACCGTGAAGGAGGACACGTGCTCTTGAGCACCGAGCCTCCCCAACCTTACCAGGTTGAATGGTCCCCGTAGCCCTGCCAGTGCGGCGAGGTGGAATAGCCCGCACTGGGCTATGCAGGCGAACCGGGGACACCACCTGTAAGGCTGGTGCCATGTACGCCGGCCCGAGGAGACGTACTGGAGACCAGATACGTTGGGCCGGCTTCATGGCACTCGGCTCGATGCCCAACCTAGCCTTCCCAGTGCGGCAAGGTGGAATAGCCCGCACTGGGCTAAGCACGCGTACTGGGGACACCGTGCGCTTTACCGCATAACACGGTGTCTGACCAGTACGACGCCCTCTCACTCCACGGTAAGCCCGGGGAGTTGGCTCAGGTATCCAACCCGGCTTCGCCACACTCCCCTTTAGCCCCCCCCAAGAAATTTTTGGGTGAGCCTCTCGGGTTTCCAGCCACTCTGCCTTGCAAGCGCCTCATAATGACGCCTCTCCGCTTTTGATGCCTCCAGCTCCGCTTTGGGACGGCGACACTCCTCTGGCTCTGCCTAGGGTCCTTCTCCGTCCAGAATCTCCTCCCATGTCCATTCCTCCTTGTACTGCTGCTGCTGCCCGTTGTCACGCTGCTTGGTCCGGGTTTGGTGGGTGGTTCTGTAAAGGTTTTCTTCCTGGGGTGAAGGAGAGGACCAAAATGCAGCGTAGCCAGTGCTCAACATGTTTAATTATAAGAACAAGTGAACACTACAAACAACTTACAAAATAACAATCGTGCAAAACCGATACAGACCTATCTGGTGCAGAACACAAACACAGAGACAGGTAACAACCACCCACAACGAACACAGTGAAACAACCTACCTAAATATGACTCTTAATTAGAGGAACGCAAAACACCTGCCTCTAATTAAGAGCCATACCAGGCAACCCTAAACCAACATAGAAACACACAACATAGAATGCCCACCCAAAACTCACGCCCTGACCATCACACACATACAAAACAACAGAAAACAGGTCAGGAACGTGACATTATGCAAATGAATATGAAAACAAAAGCTTATTAATAGGACTACATTTAGCCTAATTGGTAACAAATATAACGTGGGGAAAAGTCAGGATCCTAGTTAGGCTATTGTTTGTCAAATTCAGATTAAATATAGGTCTTGTCATGTGTATCAAATCTGTAGGCGATTGTGGGCTAAATCAATGACAAACAGCTGAAATGTTCAGGCTTCATCATGATCTGTGATCAAAACAGGCTGGGGTGTTTTCAGTTCCGTTTAGGCTAAAGTTATGTGTAAGAATGCAACTGCACTTAAATGAATAGCCTGATTCAATGGAATTCTCCTGAATAAAAACGTTTTTATCTGTTTAGTTGTTTGGTCTATGCATAGACCCATACCGATTATATCTTTTTGGTATTTTGTGGTAGGCATAGCCTACCACTAATATTCTAAATTGCGGAGCATTTAATAAACCAACCACATTTTCCTGTGATGTTGAGGCTGAGCAAGACCTTCAATAAGCTAGTAGGCTATGCGGAAATAATCATGGAGTTAATCATTGTTATAGCCTAGATCGCTTTATATAATCTGTACCGTTGTTTTTCTAAGGCTAAGCAAACAAGGGGTAAGCATATGCTTTTTTCCCATCTCTATAACAAGGGTTAGGCCTCTATCCTCACATACCCCATAAATTCGAGCCCTGCTTTTAACCATAACACATCTCCACAGAAATGTATAGCCTAAGGATTGCATGGTGACAGTGATTGTGTTTGTTAATCTGGTGAACTGGAGAAAAACCGAGGTCAAATCATGACATCAGTGATTTTCAGGTCAGAGAAAGATGGCAGAGTTTCTGAATTAGAATTCCAAGTTGGATGACAGTAAAAAAAAAAACTTGTTTCAGTTTTCTTGAACGCACTGAAGTCGAAAGTCAGAGATTGCCGAGTTCCGAGTTGTTTTGAATGCGCCACTAGAGACCTAGGCTACCTCTTATTTCTGAATAGGGCTACCTCCAACAAAGAAGCCCTTGTGTCTGTATTGATGTGAGAAATAGGCATATCTACACAGCAATGGTGGCTGGCTGCGCTATCAACTAGCCTAATCATTTTTGTATTGAGGTGATAGGCCTATTTTAGCTAAATTGACAAATTACATTGATTAGATTACTTTGGCAATATCATATTTTTTACAAAATCATGTACATGTAGATGTTTTTAAGGCATTCATGGTATGATCTTTCATAATAAACTTACAAGGAAACTGAAACGTGACGTGTCAGTGCCACGTTACACGAGATGAACACTACGTCTATCTAACGTACGTGTCATGTGACATGAAAATGACGTGAACGCCTCGGAAGTTTGACACCTTAGAAAAAAACTTGTCTCCATTGACAGTCCATGTTAATTCATGGCTGTATTTTATGGCACTAGGAAGACGTTAGGTGACGTGGTGAGAGGTATCAGAAGCTTCACAAGGATTAATTCTGGCACTTATCACCCCCCATACCCCGCCTCTTCTTCTTTTGTGGGGTTTATCTGTGGTTGGCATCCAATGTTATGGTGCATTACCGCCATCTACTGTAGAGTAGTGCCCCTGCCTCCCACATATGTACTGGAGTCATAGTTTAAGAATTGGCCATAGAAGTATAAAGAGGGTGCAGGAATGGCAACATGCAGGAACACCCTGAATTGTGGGCTGCAGTTGCTCCCTTCTCAACTTTTGTTGTGCACTCCCACATTCCGTTGCTATTGAACAATCAAAACTCTCTATAGTTTCCAGCCCCTACTGGATTGACTGTTGATACTTAGGGTGGGAATGTTATTTACACTGAACAAAAATATAAACACAACATGTGAAGTGTTGGTCCCATGTTTTATGAGCTGAAATAAAATATCCCAGAAATGTTCCATTTGCACAAAAAGCTTATTTCTCTAAAGGTTGTGCGGAAATGTGATACCATCCGTTAGTAAGCATTTCTCCTTTGCCAAGATAATCCATCAACCTGACCGGTGTGGCATATCAAGAAGCTGATTAAACAGCATGATCATAACACAGGTGCACCTTGTGCTTGGGACAATAAAAGGTCACTCTAAAATGTGCAGTTTTGTCATACAACACAGATGTCTCAAGTTTTGAAGGAGCGTGCAATTGGCATGCTGACTGCAAGAATGTCCAACGGAGCTGTTGCCAGAGAATATAATTTTTATTCCGATACCATAAACCGCCTACAACCTCGTTTTAGATAATTTGGCAGTACGTACTGCCGACCGGCCTCACAACTGCAGATCACATGTAACTCTGAACATTTCGTCCCAAACAACATGGGAGAAATCTAACTCTTGCACTATTCTCTTGGTACTTAACCATGTCTCTGGACTTTACACATCTGAAATATGTGGCGTTAAAGACTGGTGACTGGATTGTCGTTCAAGTGCTGTCTGTAAATCCAAATGTTGTAACCTCCGATCTAGGCTTGCCATTATCTTGCTGCTTCTACTGTCTGGAAATGTGCAATCTGACCCAGGTCATAAATGGTTACAATGTTTTTCGTGCAGATGGTATATCTAAGGGTGGTGGTGTTGCTGTGTACGTAAAAGACAAGTTCTAGGCTGTCGTTCTGACTTCTGTTACTAAACCTAAGCAATTTGAATATCTGTCTTTGAACCTTGGCTCATCTTTAACAATTGTTGTTAGACCTAGATCTGTTACTGCTGGCTCTCTGGATTGTATTTTCACATTGTTATCACAGCATGTCAACTCTGAGTTTGTCTTGATGGGTGATCGGAATCAGGATTGATTAACATCTAGTTCTGATCAACTCAAAATTCTATGCAATACCTATAATCTCACTCAGATTGACAACAGTGTAACTAGGTTAAATATAAAGTATTCTCTGGAATCCTCTTTGATTTGATCTTAACCAATACACCTCATCATTTTAATGTTTCTGGTATTTTTGCAAATGACATAAGTGATCACTGTGCTATTGCCTGGGTGAGAGATGGTAAAATTCCTAAGCGATCTCCATGTGTCATTACAAAAAGAAACTGGAACTTGAATTAGCCTTTTCTTATTTCCACAATGCATTCCAGGATTTATGCAATAGGCATGCCCCTTTCAAAAAGTTCAGGATTAAGGGTAGAGAGAACCCTTGGTTTACAGATGAGTTGCTATGCTATGTGGGCTAAAGCAAGAGGGTCTGGTTCGGAGGATGATTGGATTGCTTTTAAACGTCTTTGAAATCTGGGTGTGGCTATGAACCGAAAACTAAAAGCAGACCACTACCTTAAATCTACTTCGGATAATTATAATAATCCATCCAAATTTTGGCAAATAGTGAAAGGTTTGGAGTGCATAAAAGATACACAGCTTCCCAAACAATTGTTGGTAGACACATATATATAGATATATATATCTCAATGAGAAAAACCTGTATAAATAAAGGTTGAATAAAAAATATTAAATAATAAGCTCCGGACAACGAACACAATTGCATTTTATCAATGTCAATTTGAATACACAGATCGACATGCATGACAGCATGTTCCAGTTCCCGCCAACATCCAGCAACTTCTCACAGCCACTGGAGAGGAATGGGACAACATTACACTGCATGAGGCAAATGGTGGTCACACCAGATACTGACTGGTTTTCTGATCCACGCCCATACCTTTTTTTAAAGGTATCTGTGACCAACAGATGCATATCTGTATTCCCAGTCATGTGAAATCCATATATTAGAGGCTAAGGAATTTATTTAAATTGACTGATTTCCATATATGAACTGTAACTCAGTAAAATCTTAGAAAAATTTTGCATTTATATTTTTGTTCAGTGTATAGTGATGTATACCTGGAGGTAATCAGACCTCTTTGAAATGAAAATGGATGTAAATTCTTATTTACAATGACGGCCTACCCCGGCCAAACCCTAACCCGGACAACGCTGGGCCAATTGTGCGCCGCCCTATGGGCCTCCCAATCACGGCTGGTTGTGATACAGCCTGGAATCAAACCAGGGTCTGTAGTGACACCTCTAGCACTGAGATGCAGTGCCTGGGACCTCTGCGCCACTCGTGACGTATTTCATTACGCCGTAAGTCATCTTCACGGAGTCTTGCCCAGCTACTGAACCGACAAGTGTAGTGTTTGTAATGCAAGATGGAGAGCCTGTCTCTTGTCAGAGATCACATTTATTTTGGGAGATTGCAAAATGACCTTTTCATTCGAGACAGGATACATATATTGTTTCAGGTGATAAAACATGTTTTGTTTAGTTACCTCCACTTGTTTCTCTAACTTTATTGCAAGTCTAGCTAGCTTGCACTGCAGAGCAGCTATCTAGCTAAAAGTAAGATAAATTGTAGCTAGCGACCTCCACCTAACAACTATCATCAAAAACAAATGTCATTACCATCACAATAAACTTAAACGGGAGGCAGCAGTCATATAATATAATGTGCATTATTTAACATTACTATTAAAATAGTACTCAATTATAGGAATGGGTAATTGTTTACAAGTTGCTAGTTATCCCATAAAGCCATCACCATAAACCAGATTTTCATCTTCTCTGTTTTGGTAACTTCCTGTTCTTTGATGGACTCTGGATGGTCCCAAAGATATTTTGAACTAACCCAAGATAGTTCATCTGTTTCCTTTACAATGGGCACAAATGAAGCATAGTGGGCAGAACAAGCAAGGAGGTTGGCAAAGCCAAGCTAGCGAGATTCTATTGGCACGTTGTATTTGCATATTTCCTCTCATATTCCCTCTGTGCGCCGCCCTATGGGACTCCCAATCACGGCCGGATGTGATGCAGCCTGGATTTGAACCAGCGACGCCTCTTGAGATGCAGTGACTTAGACCGCTGCTCCACTCGGGAGCCCTGTGTCTGTGATTGTCCTTTCCAACCGGGAAAGCTGTTATTTAGGGCCCGATTCAGACTTAGGTAATGTATGCGTTTCTTATGCACTTCTCAGTACTTGGTATTCAGACATACCTTATGCAAGGTGCGTAACAAGCTTTGCACGCTGAAAAATTGGAATAGAGTGGTGAGGAGGAGGATGAAAATTAGCATACTCCAGCTTGCCAGCTAGTTTAGCCAGGGAAAAAGCTCGAGCCTAGTCCGCATGCTCGCCCAGCTAGGCTATTTCAGGAGATGGATTGTAGTTTTTTTATGCCCTGGCGGTGAAAAGTTTGATTAAACAATTCAGAGACTGAAATAAATCACTTATATTTAAGGAGATCAAATTGAGATACAATCCTGAAATCAGCTTTAACTGTCAATAATAAAACAACGCTTAAAATGTTTGAGTGAACTCCGAATACAGAAAATGGTGAATTCATTTCCGGACACAGTAAACTCCAAGGGAACCACACCTGCAAAGCACATGCATAAGCTAAGTTTGAATACCAACTACTGAGACGTGCTTAAGAAAGGCGTACATTTCCTACGTCTCTCGGGCCCTAAATGACAGCTTTCCAGGTTGGAGAGGACCATCTTTCCTGGCCAAATCAATCCCTAAAACCCAGACATGAGCACTTTCTCCCCAAGCCTAATGATTGGTAGAGCAACGAGATGCCTTATGAGGACAATGGATTATTTGTTGCCACAACAGCTGATAAATCACACATCAATGAGAAAGCAGCATCTTTTACACATATATTTATATGGTACATCAATGCAGGACGCGTCAGGAGCAGGAAATTAACTGAAACGCTATGGAAGACTTGGAACGTTGCCAGTAAAGCTCCAGTCTTTTTATGGATTGCATTTCAATGAATGCCCTGAATTGACAAGAGTTTGAATGAAATTGGCCCTATTCATCATGACACAATAGACAAGAACAGTTCAACTTTTTTTTACTTGAAATGTGAGTTTACACAGGGAAACTGAATGTCATGTAGGTGGATTTTTAAAAAATCATTATGAAAAAACAAATCACACAAAATGGTGTGGCATGTCTTCGCAAAAATAGCCCAAGCGTTCCACTAAATCCAAACCTTGACATAGAGGCACCTCGCTCTGAAAGAGTAATTAGTTATAAATAAAGGCGCATATACTTTTTCCAAAAGCAAGTATAAATGTATTGTTGATACAATTACAAAATTACCAAAAGTATATTAGCCCAAACAAAAATGCAGACAAATTATATTGGCAAACCATGACACTGGCACGTGAGGATAAATGAACAGATAAAAAGCACATTCAAAAAAAAAAGTTAAACTTGAAAGTAATAGGCACTAGTTCATTAATTTCTGGCACACTAATACCATCCCTATGAATCTCAGCACTCCTGATTTATTTTAAAGCACAAGTGGCAATGGCCACTAACCTATTGAACTTTTCCATTATAATTTTAAGATATTAGGATCATTTATTCCATCTTGACATAACATACACTGACTATATTGTTGCAGGTTTTAAATTAACTACATCAAGCCTTTGCTGCATGCTCAGGTCTCATGGCTACAAGGGTTGGATTTGATATATTTTACTGGGATTACATATCTCTGACTATATTGTCTGGATGTTGCAACGGCATATTAATCTAATGGTGGAAAGCAATAGAATTAACTAACCAAACCAGAAGTAGATCTGGATTGAGATTGTGACTACTGCCATTGACTGGCGCAGCTCAACATCACTAGCCAGCCCTGAAACAGATGTGATAGTCGATACAGGTTAGGTCTGGGATGGGGCTTTGGCCTGTTTCTACCAGTCACCTGTGTTATCAACATAAAAACATCAACACTCAAATGTCCTGTTATGAAACCATCTAAAAATACTTTGGAGAATTAGCTTTGCAGTAGAGGTTTTGATTTTTTTTAAAGAATAATAAAAATATATATATTCAAATCAATAGAAAACAAATACTGAATATGGATATTTGGAAAATGAACTCTTTTTAAATAATGATTTGAATAAATAATGTAAAACATTTCAATACATTCTAGTTCATTCACAAGAGGAAAAAAACTATGATTTTTGACAAGACTTTGTAAAATGTTAACAATTCTTTAACATTAAGGGAACATTTTACCTGCACAGCATCATCATAGAGATCTCTGACAAAGGCATCTGTTGAGAACAGACTGCAAAAAGAGAAATGTGTACAAACACTTCTACCTGAGGGAGAGAAGCATTTTGTGAAGACTTATTGACTGATTGCTGAACAGACACACTGAGGCAGATGAGAGTGCCCTCTGGTGGCACCGGGATGCTGGAGCTCAGCTGGTTTCTTTGGCATTCTCTCTAGGATTCTGCCTCCCAGCACTGCCTGGCCCTTTCAGATCCTCGACACACACCATGCTGCTTCAGCTGTTCAGATCATGCTCCTTATGATAGTAAGACGAAAGACGAATTTGACTTTGTCTTTGTTATAGTTTATTCCTTAATTCATGGTAAAAGTAATCTTGGTTGATAAAGTGCCGCATTGTAATGTTGGTCTGCCTCTTTGTGCTGATCAGAGGGCCACACAGTGCCCCCTGCTGACCAGGCCAGCCTCAGTAGCAACCCTCCCTCCAGTTATCTCCTTCCCTTCCGCCATTGTAGGTCCGAGGGGCAGGTAGAGACCTGAGGAAGAGAAGAACCAGAGAAACAGATTAGTTCTGTGAGGCATTAGGCAAGACTAAAAATGTCTGATACACCTGCAATCAACTGACAACTACACTTGCCTTGAAGCTGTGTGTACCTACCTGCGTACTGGCTGGGCCAGTTTGCTGCGAGGCACGGGGGTGCCGCCTCCCCCCCCCCCTCCTGCACTGGGCCGGGGCAGGCCGCTGCGTGCTGGGCCCAGGGAGCGTGTGGGGGTGGAGGCTCCAGAGCCAGGGGTAGACGTGGCCTTCACAGGTTGCCTCAGTGCCAGGGGAGACGGAGTGGCCGGGGTTCGCAGCTTACTGGGAGAAGGGACTGGACGAACAGGAGACGGGTCAGTACAGTACACTATATTATGAACAGATGGAATAGAGGATGACACTTCACTATACACACAACAGAGATCTACATCATTCTCAGTGTTTCACCACTGAGCAATTAACAACAATGATCTGAGGCACATATGATACAAAAACAATATGTATGAGAAATAACATGTGTAGACTATTACCTAATATGCATTCAGAAGAATTCTTTAAATAATTTGATAATTGAATTTTGCATTAAATTACAAGACCCATGAAACCAAGGAAAAGGAAACAATGAATGAAGATGAGGCCTTGTATTAATTATTTACACAGACTACAAAGAACCACTATAGTAGTTGATGTGTAGGATGGATGAGGCACACGTGCCCTCCAGTGATAGGGAGGGCACAGATAATGCCACAACATTAACACATCATGAAACCACAAACACAATATATAAAAGTTGGGAGCATGATCAGTGAATACTCACTGAAATCACCTTCTTCTCCAAAGCAACAGGAAAGATGGACTAAACAAGATGAAGACAGGAGAGATTTGACTTCATTCAGAACAGCAGGAGAAAGTGCAATAGATGACATGGATGGGAAAAGATCTCTGGACTAAGAAGTCTTCTAGAGCCTATACTTTCCAATAACAGTACAGCACATACTAACTAGCTACTAATACAAACCAATCCGCAACCATTACCAAGAAGAGTTCAGGAGGAGTGACTGCAGTGACATCAGAAACTGATATTATCTGAAACAGCCTTGAGGTCTGTGAGCCCAAAGGCATTCCAGAACCACAGGGTTTCTCAGCAGGTTCTCCCCATCACCAGTAGGGGAGATAAGAGTTATCTGTTCCAGACAAGACCCAGCAACACCATGGACACTCAAACTTTCAAGACCTCACTCCCGACCAGAAGCTGCCTACCCTGACCATCCCAGAAAACAATTACTTGGCTGGCAAATTTTCTGGCACTTTATATTTGGTCGAGTGCATGCAGGTACGTCACACAGGCAGGCACACAGCCAACCAGTCACAGTAAAACACAAAATGCTTTACGTTTGGTAAAGAATGTGGTCATGTGTATTACTGAGGATGTGTGAGTATGTAGGAACTTTAACTCGTAAGGTGAATGATCCCAGGCACTGGCAGGCTTTTACCTCGCAGAGAAGAAGGGCTTTGGAGGTGCTGTTTGGGTTTCGGGGACTGTAAGGATCGAGGGGGAATTCCTGTTTGGGAGGAGCGAGGGGGAGTCGAGTACCGGGAGTGGAGTGGAGTGGAGGAGTGCTGGGCTACTGGGAGAAATGGAGATGACAGTTGGGAAGAGAGAGTCAGCCCTTACTCTGACCCGCTGTACTGTTATGGTTACTGGACCAGGGAAAGGAGATTAGAGTTGAGCCAGGCAGCCGAAGAGGAAGGAGGGGTGAGGCAGTTCAGCCACTGTAAAAATCCGCCAAGCCTGGCTTTGAGTGTCATTCTCAGGCAAAGGTATAATAGCAGCCTGAAACACTAGGGGGTGCTGCAGCCAGACATTCACAGTCCAGAGAGACTGCCAGGGGTAAAGTACTGCCAGTCAAGCTGGGCCAACACTAGGCCAAACCACAGCCAGTGACTCAGCAGAAAGAGAGGGGTGGGTGAAAGGCAGCACATGCTCTGCGGTCAGATAGAGAGAGGCAGGGATAGCGATGTCAATGCACACCACAACCAGAAGAAGCCCTGAAAGGTAAAGGAGATGACCCCTATTATCAGCCAGTGTCAAGAGCGAAACAATACAACAGTGATATAGTACAGAACATATGTATATTGCAAATATAGTACAAGTCAAAAGTTTGGACACACCCACTCATTGAAGAGTTTCTTTATTTTTTACTATTTTCTACACTGTAGAATAATAGTGAAGACAAACTATGAAATGACACAAGTGGAAGCATGTAGTAACCAAAAAAGTGTTAAACAAATCAAAATATATTTAATATTTGAGATTCTTCAAAGTAGCCACCCTTTGCCTTGATGACAGCGTTGCATTCTCTCAACCAGCATCATGAGGTAGTCACCTGGAATGCATTTCAATTAACAGGTGTGCCTTATTAAAAGTTAATTGGTGGAATTTCTTTCCTTCTTAATGCATTTGAGCCAATCAGTTGTGTTGTGACAAGGTAGGGGTGGTATACAGAAGATAGCCCTATTTGGTAAAAGACCTAGTCCATATTATGGCAACAGCTCAAATAAGCAAAGAGAAACGACAGTCCATCATTACTTTAAGACATGGTCAGTCAATCCGGAAAATTTCAAGAACTTTGAACGTTTCTTCAAGTGCAGTCGCAAAAAACCCATCAAGCTTTGTGATGAGCTTACTGGCTCTCATGAGGACCGCCACAGAAAAGGAAGACCCAGACTTACCTCTGCTGCAGAGGATAAGTTCATTAGAGTTACCAGCCTCAGAAATTACAGACTTCAAGTAACAGACACATCTCAACATCAACTGTTCAGAGGAGACTGTGTGAATCAGGCCTTCATGGTCAAATTGCTGCAAAGAAACCACTACTAAAGGACAACAATAATAAGAAAAGACTTGCTTGGGCCAAGAAACACGAGCAATGAACATTAGAACGGTGAAAATCTGTCCTTTGGTTTGATGAGTCCAAATTTGAGATTTTTGATTCCAACCGCCGTGTCTTTGTTAGAGGCAGAGTAGGTGAACGGATGATCTCCGCATGTGTGGTTCCCACCGTGATGCATGGAGGAGGAGGTGGTGTGATGGTGCTTTGCAGTGAAACAGTCTGATTTATTTAGAATTCAAGCCACACTTAACCAGCATGGCTACCACAGCATTATGCAGCGATACGCCAACCATCTAGTTAGCGCTTAGTGGGACTATAATTTGTTTTTCAACAGGACAATGACACAACACACCTCCAGGCTGTGTAAGGGCTATTTGACCAATAAGGAGAGTGATGAGTGCTGCATCAGATGATCTGGCCTCCACAATCACCCGACCTCAACCCACTTGAGATGGTTTGGGATGAGTTGGAACGCAGAGTGAAGGAAAAGCAGCCAACAAGGGCTCAGCATATGTGGGAACTCCTTCAAGACGGTTGGAAAAGCATTCCAGGTGAAGCTGGTTGAGAGAATGCCAAGAGTGTGCAAAGCTGTCATCAAGGCAAAAGGTGGCTGCTTTGAAGAATCTCAAATATATTTTGATTTGTTTAACACATTATTTCATAGTTTTGATGTCTTCACTATTATTCTACAATGTAGAAAACATTAAAAATAAAGAAAAACCCTTGAATGAGTAGGTGTGATTAGACAGTAAGAGGTTTTAACTATGAGAATTCAGTTGGTGGCGATAACAAAATAACATTCCGTGTTTTATTCAGTTCTCTCTGCATTCTAAATCCTCACAATAATCTACTTTTAAATTTGGATTCTAATTGATTTGGATAAAAAGGAGAAGAGTGCACAGAAGGAGAAATGATTCAAATAGTGAAATTAATCAAAAGGAGAGAGAATCCCAAACCATCAAAGCCAAGACAGTAAAAAGCAATAGAGGTTTAATAAGGGGGAGCCTGAGAGGGATGTATGGTGTACCCACTAACACACTGACTAGCTACAACATCACAAAACTATAACACTACACATTATTCCTTTCATAACATTACTGATGTTGAATATGCTTGAGAAACAAAAATGTTATGTCAATATACAAGAGAGAATAATATGAAAATGACAGACTGTCTCAGATTGCTATTACTGAGTGAACACGCGATATGATAAACATTGTGTATGTGTATGTAGTACTCACTGGCAGACTGACTGACTGCCTGGTGTCTGGGTGAGCCTCCGTTTGGCACTTGCAGGTTGGACTCAAAGCTCCTGCTGTTCTTGACGGGTTCTGGGCCTTGCTGGGCCACGTTGGAGCGGGTCAGGTTAGGAAGACTCCGCCTCAGCTTCTCTACAAACAACACAACGAAGGAAAACAACTGAAAACAGGACTGAACAACTACGCAATGGCCCAGAATTACACATGACCTTTGACCAGCAGTGGTCCTAATTTGAATCAGAATATATAATTTATCCTTCAGATAACTATGAACAAAACCATTTCCCCTCTAGTCTCTCAATCCTCAGGAGGTAGTCCTGAGGTGTAGTGAGCCAGCGTCTCCTTACCTTCGTTTTTCACCACGTTGGTCTGCAGGTCTTGGGGGGGGTGGCTTTGCAGGGAGTGACGTGGTGCCTGCAGCCGGCTGATGATTGGCTGCGGGGAGCCTCGGCTGTGGGGATGGCTGTACTCCAGGGAGCGTGCGGGGGAGCGGGAGCGGGGGGAGTTTCTGGGGGAGGCATGAGGGGAGTGTCTGGGGGAGGGGGAAAAGCGGTTTGAGGGGATGTGGAAGGTGGGGTGTACAGCCTCCTCATCGTCCTCTAGACTGTGGGCATCCAGCTCCTGGTCACTGAAGGTGCTGCGTCTCAGAGAGTGGCAGGACGAACCAGAGCTCCGTCTGGACGCTGTGGCAGCATAGTCCTGCCTAAGACCTGGAAAAACACACAGACGGTTAGACATACACCACTTGTAGTGTGTACTGAGAAAGACAGTATAAACACACAGCATCTCTGACTGGTGGGTAAATGTTTTTCCCGGACAAACAGACAGAGTTAGAAGATGGTACGTACTCTCCTCCTGCATGCGAGCTAGGATTTGTACATCAGTGACATCGTTGAGCTTGTATGTGGTGGAGGATCCTACAGAGTCCTCGTCCATCTCTGAGGTGCTCAGCTCACTGTCTATTGAAGACTGAGGGCTGACCGCCGGGGGGTTCCTTTCTCTCTCTACTGAGCCACCACACTGCTGCTGGTGAGCTGCTGGGACACACACATTAGGTGTTCATACTGGTCCAACACACACACACCTGTAGGTCTAAACCAAGTTGTCAACTAAAGTTTGTTTTAACATAAAGAACAAGAGAGGGCTACGGAAGGAGAGTTAAAGACAGGCTTTACATGCCAGTGTACAGTACCCTGGTTGACGGGGGGCATCAGCTGCTGTCTGACGATGGGCACCCTGCTGGGGGTGGAGGAGGGGGAGTTGAAGCCACTGCTGTAGGGGCTGTTAGCTGTGTTTGTGCAGTATGGGCTTCCGTAGTTCACATGGGGACTGTAGGGACTTCCATACAGGCTCCTACGCTTGTTTGCTGTGGAGAAAATTCAAATCTAAGTTTATTGGTCAAGTACACCAATTTTCAGGTGTTATGGCTGGTGCTGAAAAATGCTTATGTTACTAGCACCAACAGTGCATTAGAATGTCTCACAAATACAATACAAATCATACATAAATAAGAATTGCCATAAACATACTGTGATAAAGCCTATATCTTCATCACATAAGGGACTGTTGTACAGCCATCAAGCTACATCGTAATAACCAGTCATTCACATGGGAAGTCATTGCAGGTTGCCCCCTCACAAGCTGCATTATACCAACCACTGACACAAACAGTAATGTACACAGTCACACACATGTTCTCTCTGAGTCCTCTCCTCTGTAGTGTGTTGACAGTGGTGCACATTCTAGAGTCACTTAAAACACATGGCAGGCGTGGGCGTCTTTATGACGGACTGGAGAAAGAGCTAACAATACGGCCTATTCACTCAGTAGTACACAGTGATATCTATCCAGCTCTCCACAGAGACTCTATACAACCAGTCAGTTAGTCAGTCCCAGGGAGGCAGACTCACCATGGACCCTCCCTTAGCTGAGTCATTAGACCAGGCCTGGCTGGCTAGCTGCTCTGACAGAGACACAACACATTAGCCAATAGCCATTACTGTTGACTGTTGTACTGCAGCCCCACTCGGCTCAGCCCGCAGTGCTGCATACACTCCAATCTCCAGGGCCACTCGTTTGCTCATCACTCTCTCTCCTTTCTTCCCCTGTCTAGATGTGTTTACACAGCTGGGTGGTGACTGGAAAGTAGCCTTTAATGATCAACTCGCTCTACTTTCTGTTTGAGTTTATTTTTACAGGGACAGTGCACATTAATCAACGTTTCAGTAAAAGTGCCGGTTTTAGCCAGCCGGCTAATTTTCAATCACAGTCCCTGGACAGGTTATTAAAAACACTTACAATACAGACAAACAATGAGCAGTGAGCACATGCAGCGCAACATAGAACAAGCAACACATTCTCTCCCTCTCTCTCACCCTCTCTCTCAAAATAACATGTCCACTCAACTCACTCACTTCCTTAGAGATCAGCCACTGAGGAATACTAGGATCACAACAACATGCAACTACCACAGAACCACCTGCACACGTAGGCCTTAACCAGGGACACAAGTACTCTTCTGCAGACTTACACACTTCTTGATCACTTTGTCCTCTGTGGATTCGCAGATAAGCTCATGATAAGTGTCTAACATATCTAAAACAGTGACCTCAGAGACAAACGTGTCTGTAGTTCAGATTATGTCCAAACTCCTAGAGCTGATAGAGCTAGTTATAGCTGAGATATGTTGTGTTATGGGATGATCAGCAGTATACCTATAGGCCTACAGGATATAGGTCCTCACACTCCGAGAGAGCTGATAGGGATCTAACACAGTGAGCTACCAGCCTCTGAGTTGCACCTCCATGGGTCTGTGTCATCTGTGACCCAGAACACAACCCCTGGCAACGCATTGTTGAGGTCAACCTCTGGTGGTCCCAATGGGGAGATTACTGCAGTTACAAACCACAAGGAAAGGACAGAGTTTCAGAGGGTGCATTCAGAGCTGTTCCACATGTATCCAATGGTGCCAGGCTAGCCAGGGGTGAATGAGTTAAGGGCTAGGAGGTGATTAGATGGAACAGTAAATCAGTAGGAGTAACAGACAGTCAGACTGTTGGCTCCATCTCAGCAGGGATCTGCAGCACTGGGACAAATTAAAATAGTGTTGTCCTAAAACACTGTACTAAAACAAACCATGCTAAAAAAAATTAATAAAAATCCCAGAAACCTAAATAATGGTTGACATTTATATACATATCATACAGAGGTGCTTACTCAACATTTAACACTTGCTCCCTCCATGCTAAAACCATCCCATAACACTACGAAGTTGAGGAAATGCAGGAAAGCTATTCAGGAGTAGGGTTGCAAAGGGTCAAACTTTCCAGTAAATTTCCAGAATTTTCCCATGGGAATTTTGCTTAAATTAATCCATAAAAAGTTTGCTTTTTTTGTGGGATACACGTAAGGCAATTCTAGGTCTTGTGGCATATTTTGGTTAAACTATCCCCAATTCAATGGAATTGCAACCCTCTGCATGCACAGTACATTCTTCCATCACATGTACAGCTGATTCTCAGACACTAATGAGATGCTATTGAGTCCACACTACTATACTGTCTGAGCCAAGGACTACATGCTTTCTGGTAAGTTTTGATTACAATACTGGGTGGGGTGAATACATTTTATATGACATACATGATTTTTTGTTAACTAGTAAATAGTAGCCTACAGCGAAGTGTGTTTAAATCATTTCTAACTTGTTAACTATTTCTGCTAGTTAGTTTTTGCTACCATGTCGGTTTTAACTTGCTTGACCCTGCTAACTGAGGAGTGTTAATTCACCTGTTTCCATACATGTTTCATTTTAAAACATTTATCTTAAAAGGAGTTGTTCAATCTAACTACTTAACTGAGGAAGTACAGTTCCCGCTCAGCCCAGTCAAAACCGTTCGCTGCTCTGGCACCCCAATGGTGGAACAAACTCCCTCACGACGCCAGGTCAGCGGAGTCAATCACCACCTTCTGGAGACACCTGAAACCCCACCTCTTTAAGGAATACCTAGGATAGGATAAAGTAATCCTTCTAACCCCCCCTCCTTAAAAGAGTTAGATGCACTATTGTAAAGTGGTTGTTCCACTGGATATCATAAGGTGAATGCACCAATTTGTAAGTCGCTCTGGATAAGAGCGTCCGCTAAATGACTTAAATGTAATGTAAATGTTAACTATTTATCTGCACATGGAATTGTGTGTGTATATATATATAATTTTTTTTACACATTTATTTCCTAATTTTACAGGGAAATGCCACGGGCACTATCTGATGTGTGAAGACATTTCACTGCAGCGAATGTAGAAGGAAAAGCTGTGTACATTTGCAAATACTGTGCCAAATCATACACTACCGTTCAAAACCTCGGGGTCAATTAGAAATGTCCTTGTTTTTGAAAGAAAAGCACATTTTTTGTCCATTAAAATAACATCAAATTGATCAGAAATACAGTGTAGACATTGTTAATGTTGTAAATGACTAGTGTACTACTATGTTCTTCGCTCAGCATACACCCCTCCAACCAGACATGCTTTATCTACTCATTTGCTGGATGCAGAGTTCAACAGAGTTCAAGTGAAGGTCAAGCAAATCATAGAGAAAGCAGACTGTATTGCAATTATCTCTGATGGGTGGTCGAATGTTTGTGGGCAAGGAATAATTAACTACATCTCCACCCCTCAAACAGTATTCTACAAGAGCACAGACACAAGGGACAACAGACACACCGGTCTCCACATTGAGCTGAAGGCAGTCATCAATGACCTTGTGGAGGAGTCCTACCCTCACATCATATCCATTGGCTGTGCTGCTCATGCATTGAATCTGCTCCTCAAGGACATCATGGCACTGAAAACAATGGATACACTCTACAAGAGACCCAAGGAAATGGTTAGGTATGTGAAGGGTCATCAAGTTATAGCAGCAATCTACCTCACCAAAGCAAAGTGAGAAGAATAAGAGCACCACATTGAAGCTGCCCAGCAACACCCGTTGGGGAGGGGAAGGAGTGTCTCCAAGAAATGGCCATATCACAGTCTGCCGATATGGACAGCCCCATCAACAGGATCCTCCTGGATGATGTATTTTGGGAGAGAGTGGTAAGCAGTCTGAAACCTTTAGCAGTAGCCATTGCATAGATTGACGGAGACAATGCCATCCTGTCTGATGTTCAGAATCTGCTTGCAGATGTAAGAGAATAAATCCGTACTGCCCTGCCCACTTCACTGTGGTTCCAAGCAGAGGAAACTGCAGTTCTGAAATACATCATAAAGCGTGAAGACTTCTGCCTGAAGCACATGCATACCGCAGCGTACATGTTGTACCACAAGTATGCTGGCAAGAGCATTCTGTCTGGTGCAGAGATCAACAAGGCCTATGGTGTCATCACCGCCGTGTCTCGCTACCTTGGCCTGGATGAGGGAAAGGTTCTTAGCAGTCTGGCGAAGTACACTTCCATGCAAGGGCTTTGGGATGGAGATGCAATATGGCAGTCGTGCCAACATATCTCATCAGCCACCTGGTGGAAGGGACTTTGTGGATCTGAGGCTCTATCCCGTGTTGCCTCCATCATACTCTAAATCCCACCAACATCAGCCACCTCAGAGCGCAACTGGTCCTTGTTTGGGAACACACACACACACACACACACACACACACACACACACACACACACACACACACACACACACACACACACACACACACACACACACACACACACACACACACACACACAACAGGCTGACCAATACAAGGGTTGACCAATTGGTGGCCATCCGGGCAAATCTGAGGCTTTTTTAAATCCTCAACAAGGTTGGAAAGTGACAGTGAAGATGAGGCCTCAGAGTCTGATGATCAAGGAGGAGGATATTGAGAAGGTACAGGGAGAAGACATGGAAGCCTGAGAGGAAGACAACCAAAGCTTTAGTTTCTAGACTGTCATTTTACAGAAGTATGTTGAAAACATTTTTGGGAGATGCGTTGGATCATTAAATATTCCCTTTCTTTTGTTGAAATCATCCCATGTGAAGAGTCAACTCATTTAATTAAAGTTAATTTTACATTTCTATTGGAAGGATTTAATCATTTGCAATTATGTCTACTTATGATAAGGTAAAAGGTTTATGTTTCTGTCTCCATATGATATGGTAAATATATCCAATGCAAAAAACATCTACATTTAAATGGTATTAATATTAATTCCCATATATTCCCACAGAAAGTTTCCATCTCTGAATATTCCCCAAAATGTGCAACCCTATTCAGGTGTATAACCACTAGTGATGGGGTCGGGGGAAATCGCTAGTTACATATCGGGATATTATTTTTGACGATATATCGTATAGTTTTGACAATATCACAATATTATTTTTGCGCTAGTTAGCTGTACTTGCACCAAAACTCTATTTTTCCTTCATAGATTGTTCTTGATCTTTTTAAATAGGGAGCCAATTTGTTTTCAGCACTTTCATTTCCCTGACTGGTCAAAACACATTTTCTCATGGCTCTCCCTTGTCCCTCTGCAATAGACACATGGTGGGTAACATGTTTGGAACATTGAATAGCAATTGGTACCTAAGTATCGTGAGGTCCCTGGCAATTCCCAGCCCTAATAACCACTATTTCCATTCATTTTTAGCCAAGAGACTAGCAGTAATAAAAGCTCTTCCACTGGAATTAGCTTAGACAGTATAAAGTCTGTAACCAACAGAAAAAATTATTGTTTGGTCTAATTAAACAGCTAAGCTAGACAAAGAAAATGTAAACAATACTTTGCATTGAAGCCTCCTTAAAGTGAAAAAGAAAAGGTTCTTGAGATGGACTGGGACAGCTATACTACATGGCTAAAAGTAGGTGGACAACCATTCAAATTAGTGGATTTGGCTATTTCAGCCACACCTGTTGCTGGCAGGTGTATAAAATCGAGCATACACCCATGCAATCGCCATAGAGAAACATTGGCAGTAGAATGACCCGTACTGAATAGCTCAGTGACTTTCAATGTGGCATCATAGTGATGCCACCTTTCCAACAAGTCAGTTCGTCAAATTTCTGCCCTGCTACATCTGCCCCGGTCAACTGTTATTGTGAAGTGGAAACATATAGGAGCAACAACGGCTCAGCCGCGAAGTGGTAGGACACACATGGTCACAGAACAGGACTGCCGAGAGCTGAAGTGCGTAGCGCAAATTGTCTGTCCTCAGTTGCAACACTCACTACCGAGTTCCAAACTGCCTCAGGAAGCAAGGGCAGCACAATAACTGTTAGTTGGGAGCTTCATGAAATGGGTTTCCATGGCCGAGCAGCCGCACACAAGACTAAGAGCACCATGTGCAATGCCAAGCGTCGGTTGGAGTGGTGTAAAGCTCGTCGCCTTTGGACTCTCGAGCAGTGGAAACACGTTCTCTGCAGTGATGGAGCATGCTTTACCATCTGGCCGTCCAAAGGACTAATCTGGGTTTGGCGGATGCCAGGAGAATGCTACCTGCCCGAATGCAGTGCCAACTGTAAAGTTTGGTGGAGGAGGGGCTGTTTTTCATGGTTCAGGCTAGGTCCCTTAGTTCCAGTGAAGGGAAATCTTAACACTACAGCATATAATGACATTATAGACGATTCTGTGCTTCCAACACTTTGTGGCAACAGTTTGGGGAAGGCCCTTTCCTGTTTCAGCATGACAATGCCCCCTTGCACAAAGCAAGGTCCATACAGAAATGGTTTGTCGAGATTGGTGTGGAAGAACTTGACCGGCCTGCGCAGAGCCCCCACCACATCCCCATCGAACGCCTTTGGGATGAATTGGAAAGGCAACTGCGAGCCAGGCCTAATCGCCCAACATCAGTGCCGACCTCACTAATGCTCTTGTGGCTGAATGGAAGCAAGTCCCCGCAGCAATGTTACAACACCTAGAGGAAAGCCTTCCTAGAAGAGTGGAGGCTGTTACAGCAGCAAAGGGAGGAATCAACTCCATATTAATGCCCATGATTTTGGAATGTTCGAAGAGCAGGTGTCCACATAGTGTAGCTCTTAGCATTTCACATGAGGAGCAGGCAACATAATTGTGTGGCTCAGGGAGAGAAAGGAAAAACAAAAAAATCAGGGGAGAGATTAACAAGTGAAAGAACGTGACCTAGAGAAGGCGGGGATATCCAATCCATGATAATTTAAGTACTGAAACTGTAACTACATGTTAGGGCGAGCATGGCTGGATAGGCCAGCTATCAGCCTGGGGTTAGGGACTGACTTTCTGCTGTAGAGAAGAACTGGATGGAATCTGTGGACAGTTTTCAAAGCACAGTTCTACATGGGCTACATTCTGAATATAGCCCAGCATTACAGGTCTGGTACTAGCAGTATAGTCCCTTTCTGGGCCATGCTTCCAGTTGTATAATGTTATAACAATGACCAGAATCTAGTTTTGCAGAATTTCACAGGGACATTGAAGGCTCAAACCTCTGAAAGGATTTTCCAGAAAGCATTGAATATAATCTTATGATGTGGTCCAAATCTACGATCAACCTGTGTATTACATTAGTCATGAGCCAGACGCGATGCCCTGCTCGGTAAAATTCCTTCACCAGAACAAACACAATCCTCACACGACGCCATGGTAAAGAGAGTGTGGTAGAAAGGAGCCAGCAGCCATAAAGGGTGTCACTGAGGAGCCCACAACAGTACAACCACACAAGATGCATAGTACACGCCTAGGCCCGCTCTGCTTGTCATGTGGTTGACGTGCAGTCATGTCTGACAGCTGTCTACCGCTTCTTCCCACAGGTATAGGCAGATCGAACCCAGTCACCAGGTGGGTGAACCCTTGTTAAAGGTAGAACACGACATTGCGACGAGCAGCACTGCAGAGTTTGGTGCAAGACTTCGCTCTCACACAGTATCTGCGCATGTGCACAGGTTTGCTTCACGCTGTTCGCAGCGTGGTAGCCAGGGCACCAAAACAGCGGAGAAGTTGAGCCTTGCGGCACATCATGTGCTCGCTAACAGATCATGTGACTTGTATCTGCTCTGTGATTGGACAACAAAGACCGCAAGACCCATGGTTAGTGTAGGTGGTGGTGCTCTTTGAAACAGAAACTGACGGCAAAAACAGGATTTCTCAACACAGAAGTTGAAACATGCATAACTAATGGAAACTACTTCAACGTACACGTCGTTTTGCAATCTCAGCAGTAATATCACCATGAGTTACAAGAATTGAGAATCCACTTCCGGAACCCCTAGGTGCAGCCCTATAGCCTGTTTTCTGCTGGTTAACGCACACCTAAATAATAATGTATCAACCAGTTGATCTGTAGAACTTCCCTTTGTCCTTGGAGTGAGGTAGAGATGATTGTGGGGGGGGGGGGGGGGGGGGGGCACGGCAGTGACTGACGCATTAGGTCATGTCCATATTTTATGGATGACATAATCCTCTCCTAACCTAGTATGATGATATCACCACCACCCATTCTAACCCTCCCTCCCTCCATTGCTTCTGTGAATAGTAATACCCATTTAGTATGTTGTCACCCACCAGAGCCTCAGAGTCTCTTCTGATATAGTCTGAATTTAACTTCAGTATACGATGCACATAAATCCACAGGAAGGGATGTGAGGAGAACTGGTCAGGTGTTGACTCTGGATGACAGGACAGATACCCCATGAGGATGCTGTCCGTCCGCCCGCCTAGGGGTATGTGACTGGAGTGTTGCTAGGGCTGTAACGATTATGGCATTTTGAGAAATGATTATTTGTCATAACTCAAATTTACGTTGAATATTTTTTTTAGCTTGTAATGCATCTTTGTAAATTAACTAGGACATAATGAATACAAAACAGTTTTGGTGACCCCTGTGACCCACCCTGTGACCGCTGACAACTTTTGGAAATTAAGCTTCTCCTCCCGACCGTGCTGTTCTGCTCATACAATGATTACCAACTTTACCCACATCATGTAAAAATGAAAAACTGCATCTACTTGAATATGAAGTTGAATACGATATTTGTGCCAGCCTTAGGTGTTGCGTAACTACTATTGCCACCTGATCAGTGATCATTACTCAGAACACACAGGTTTAGGGATAGCGATCGTCAGCAAAATGTTGCTCAATATAATATGGGTGTTACATGAGCATACCTCCAAAAATGTAACCTATCTCACTTAGATAGCCTTGGTGTCCTGATTGAAGGGATTGTCTATTATTATCCCATAGGGCGGCGCACAATTGGCCCAGGGTCGTCCGTTTTAGGGTTTGGCCGGGGTACGCCGTCATCGTAAATAAAAATGTCTTATTAACTGACTTGCCTAGTTAAATAAAAGGTTAAATAAATAAAATCTCTCATAATACGCAGAGGGAAACAGAAAGACACACACTCATACAGGCCTTGATAATGCAGAAAACACTTCCATACAGCACATATGCCTACTACAAAACAAACGCATATTTGTCCTAGATGTGTGTATGCTTGTGTGGAAAAGAGGAGATAGAGAGGGAAGATGAGAGGAGGAGAAGAGAGGGGAGAGGAACTAGGAAGGAAAAGAGAGTAGAGAAGCATGGTGACAGTACCTGACATGGTGACGTCTAGTCTGTGGATGAGGGAGCGCTTGGCTGACTCCATGTCAGGACTGGGATTGTCCAGAGCCTGGCGACACCACACAATGGGACTCAAGGCTTTCTGCAGTGGGCTGTTGAGCTTCGCCTCATACAGCCTGAAGGAACACAACACATTAATTTAACACACAGACATCAATGGACATCGCACACAAAATACAAGACATCCTCTTATCTAATATATGATGGTTGATGATATAGGTTTGGTGAGTGTTATAACCTGCTTAGGCCTATATCTCATCACAGCTGCTATGGCTGATACTTATGCCTTATACTTTGACAGAGAAAGTGCCTCTACCAGGAAGAGGAATCTGAGTCAGCAACTGTGAGCTCTGTCTCAGCCACAGAGAAAAGCACTCAGATAACCACTGGACACAAACACCAAGGCCTACTATTAGAAAGATGTAGGCCTAGTCTACATATTTAGTACATTCTTTAGGCAACTAAAAGTATGCCACAGAGGTTTTCACCATAACATTTAAAGAATCAAAGTTCAACCAGATTTATAGGCCCAATATGCCCTACTATAGTCATTAGGCCTAAATAATGCTGTGGATCCACATGGCTATGCTTTTACATAGTGCTTATAAGCCTAATTATCCTGTAAACGTGCATGGATGGATCATCCTAACTGTATTTTAGAATCAAACCCTAAAAGCAGGATGATGCTGTGCGGTTGTCAAACCGTTGCAAATCCAGTCTAATGCTGATTCAGGGATTATGGGAGTCAGTCTATGACCAGGACTGGCAAGCCCTCAGTTAGTAGTACTATGGGTAATCCTGTGTTTGTGTTAATCACCAGCCAGAGGAGAGGTGTGTGTGTGGGGATTGGGTTAGCGTGGCAATAGGGAACTGGTACAGAGGGGCCATAGTAAACTTCTAGGTCCTTCTTACTCATCCAAATATAGAAAATATAGTTTCTTGAACTGTAGTCAGACATTTCTGTATCCAATGCATTCACATAGCAAACTCACACACTGAGCCAGGCTTGGGAAAGGCTCTTTTGCTCTGATCATGTGTTTAGGGGTTACCAGGGCCCATTCACGATTACTATCCAGACCAGTGGAGGCTGCTGAGGGTTGGAATGAATGGCTCATAATAATGGCTGGAATGGAGTAAATGGAATGGTATCAAAAACATGGTTTTCATGTCTTTGATACCATTCCTTTCCCTCCATTCCAGACATTATTATGAGTTGTCCTCCCCTCAGCAGTCTCTACTGATCCAGACAGTCTGACCATCATTAGTGACTTTCCTTTCTATAGATGGACTCCTCTGATCCTTGACCTAAAGCACAACCCATTACCATCAAGAGGCCCATTATATGCCAATAAATAACATTCCTGAAACCGTACCATGGCAGACAAGGGCCTATCTCAGAGAATGAGAGGAAGAGAGAGAGCTGGGCACTGACTGTCCTCATTATAGGCTAAAGCTTACTATGTCTCTAATAACAAAACCACATCTCATTTATAAACAGGGCTTTTTTCACATCAGCTCTACAGTGAGGTCTCATCTCCCTGTAACTCTCTAAAACCGTTTGAGGGATTTCCTCAAGTTGGGATCAGCAGTGAGATTTGTGCAGCCTCACAAATCCAATCAAACATCTCCAGTTTCAAGAAATAGGCTACACTTCTAAAAGTGAATCTGTGTAAGGCCCTTACCCTATAACCCACAAATGCACAACAAACAGTACATGATCCTGAAATTCAGTGTGGTGGTTGAAACTGTGGCTGGGCTTGGCTGTCAAAACAATTTGGATACTATAACATTGTCAAAATCACATAGGGTCTAGTAGGCAATTACTTTCTCTCAACCTCTTTTCATACAATTATGGCTGGTGTGTGTCATTATTGGGAATCCTTCTAACAAAGAAGGTAACCATGGTTGTGGCTCTTGCACTTTCCCCATAGGCTTTGGCTGGGTAAACAACTTTCAATTTCACTGTGCACACTGCTCTCTTCCCACTACCATGACAGTTGTCTAACATATGTCACCAAAATAGTGCAACTGGCCAACATATGAACTGAACTTCCCTTATGCTGAAGACACTATATACGGTAGACTTAACGGATGACTACTAGTTTTTGTGGGTGATAATTTGACAATAAACAAGACAGCTAAAATGCAAATGTTATGATTAAGGCCTAATAATAAAGGGCTGTGATTAATTAAAGCACAGGAGCAACAACCACAGAACAATGAATGCCAAGTTCCACTAATATATTATTGAAGAGTATGTAACGTGACAAGTGCAGGGGGTGGTTTGACAGTTCCCACATGTGATCCCCTCGCTCACTAATCAACAATGAACGACAGACAATCTGTCTGCAGTGTGTGTGATGACCTCAGTGTCTGTGGCCGGCTATTATTGTATTGAGAACATGACCATGCGGTACATTCCTATGCAGCAATTTCAGCGAGGATTATTTCCCTCCCAGGCGGTTGTCATCGTAGATAGCTAATGTTTGGAACAGCTGCGCTCGGCTTTTGAGCTGTCACATATATGGGCGCACAGGTACACTGGTTGACTGGTAGCCAAATGCATGAGGGCGTGCTGTTGTGTTCTCGCACACCCTCAAACTACTTGAATTACAGATGGTGTAATCGTGTTGTATCACTCACCAGCTGTCTTGATCTTCGTTAAGACAATCCATGTCTTCGAGATCGAGGATTTCTACTTCATCCAATATAGAAGTTTCCCCCTCATCCATAAAACCCAGTGTTTCCCCTGCGTCAGTAAAATAGGAATTGGTGCCAGTGAAAGAGGTGGCAGCCGATGCCCCCTCGCCCTCATATGCTCTCCTGAAACTGATGCCATCATATGACAGTCTGGGGCTCAAACAACGGGAGTTTTCCAAAAGCCCTCCATAGCCCGTTCCGCCGAACCCCACCCCAGGGAAGCCGGCCAGCCCCGCCGCTGAGGCGGCTGATAAGCGAGAGTCGTATCCTGCACTATGGGGTCTATGGTTCCCTGACACTGCTCCAGACGAAGACCGACTACGGAGCTGCTCGTTTTGTTGTTCGAGTTTCTTTACCAAGTCCTGTAGCTTCCGCACCTCCAAGTCCGCGTTGATGTTTGAGTTGATATCCTCCATAGCTAACGTTGGTTAGCGCCACCACCAGCACACAAAATAAAAATGCCGCTGCTGTGGTCTTTCGTTTCCTCTTTTTCGCTGGTGGTCACGATATGTTAGTCACTCTAAGCAATATTTAGGTGTTTACTGAAGACACTTTGGTGTTCAAATAAGTTATTGGGCTCATCGTCGTCATCTTCTCCAAATATTCATACACATAGGCAGGGTTGAGGCCATTTTCGCTGTTCCCGTCGCCAACTATGAAAGACCAACAGGCAAGGCTAGGCTACGTCATCACGTGAAACATCGGTAACGAGCACGTAACAAAGCTCGGGTTTACAGTATCGATAATGCCACACACTGTGCTGAATGGAAAGTATTGTGTGAGCTAAAATACAGCACAATGAAAGTATGGTGGTTTCAGCTAACTGCTGCTAAGGATCAGCTAACTTCTGCTAACACGTTGCTTATCAAGGATCTAGAATTCAGTTTTACTTTGCTCTCCAGAACCCAAGGCATTAAGGGATTCTGCCTTATCCCAAGGGTTCTCAACTAGAAGCACTGCTTACCGGTGGGACCATGTGAACTCCAATCCCCGACGCTCGTTTCAATAATCATTGCTTGCTATACGGTTTTCGAAAACATATGGTACTTATCTTTCATATCAGTGAGAATTCAAATAAAAAAGATACCGTATGTAACAGGTTTGCACAGCTATGTCTCCAGCCGACCAACAACACTACATTCGTCCCTTCCTCTACTCCCTGTTTACCCACGACTGCTCGGCCAAGCAACGACTCCAACACCATCATTAAGTTTGTTGACGACATGTAGGCCTGATCATCGACAATGATGAGACAGCCTATAGGGAGGTCAGAGACCTGGCAGTATGGTGCCAGGACAACAACCTCTCCCTCAACGTGAGCAAGACAAAGGAGATGATCGTGGACTACAGGAAAAGGAGAGCCGAACGAGGCTTTCAAGTTCCTTGGTGTCCACATCACAAACAAACTATCATGGTCCAAACATACCAAGAAAGTTGTGAAGAGTGCACAACAACGCCTTTTCCCCTCCGAGACTGAAAAGACTTGGCATGGGTCCCCAGATCCTGAAAAAGTTCTGCAGATGCACCATCGAGAGCATCCTGACTGGTTGCATCACCACCTGGTATGGCAACTGCTCGGCATCTGACCGTAAGGAGCTACAGAGGGTGGTGCTTACAGCCCAGTACATCACTGGGACCAAACTTCCTGCCATCCAGGACCTAAATACTAGGAGGTGTCAGGCCCAAAATATTGTCAAAAACTCCAGTCACTCAAGCCATAGACTGTTCACTCTGCTACCGTATGGCAAGCAGTACCGGAGTGCCAAGTCTAGGTCCAAAAGGCTCCTTAACACCTTCTACCCCCAAGTCATAAGACTGCTGAACAATTAATCAAATGAATACCCGGACTATTTGCATTGACAAACCCCCCCTCCCCCTCCCTTGTTTTTACACTGCTGCTACTCGCTGTTTATTATCTATGCATAGTCACTTTACCCCTACCGACATGTACAAATTACCTCGACTAACCTGTACCCCTTGGGCTCCCAAGTGGTGCAGAGGTCTTAAGGCACTGCATCTCAGTGCAAGAGGCATCACTACAGTCCCTGGTTCGATTCCAGGCTGTATCACATCTGGCTGTGATTGGGAGTCCCGCAGGGCACAATTGGCCCAGGGTCATCCAGGGTAGGCTGTCATTGTAAATAATAATTTGTTCTTAACTGACTTGCCTAGTTATATAAAGGAAAACTAAAAAAAAACTGACTTGGTACCCCCTGCATATAGCCTTGTTACTTTTTTATTTATTTAGTAAATCTTTTCTTAACTCTATTTTCTTAAAACTGCTGGTTAAGGGCTTATAAGTAAGCATTTCACAGTAGAGTTGTAGCTGTTGTATTTGGCGCATGTGACAAATAACATTTGACTTCCTCCCCAGTTACGTCACCCGATTAGACTACCATCACCCCATTACTTTTAATAAATAAATAAACCTATTACAGATCATCTGGCAGAGCTGATGGCCATACTGTTGGCCTTGCAGTGGGTGGAGGAAGTCAAGCCAAAAAGAGTAGTTATTTGCTTTGATCCATGTGCAGTGTTGATGAGTCTCCAATCCTTTAGGTCACGTAGCAGACAAGACCTGCTTTATGAGGTGCTACAAACCCATGGCAGGATTAGACAGATGGGTATACAGATAACATGTACTTGGGCCCCAGCCCATGTGGAGGGGAACAAGGAAGTTGATGTACTGGCTAAACAAGCACTTAGTAGTGGGGATGTTGATGTTGTAGTTTCAATGAGCAAGGCAGAGGCAAAAAGCCTGACATGGACAGTGATGGTGCAGAGATGGCAGGAGCAGTGGAATAGAGATACTAAGGGCAGGCATTTATTTCAAGTACAGAGGAAAGTTGGGGAGGATGGCAAGAAGGGACATAAGAGGCTATTTTTTACCAGATTAAGGGTGAGACACAGCCAGTTGAATAAGACCTTATTAAATGTGATAGGAAAGCATCCAACTGGAAAGCGTGATTATTTCCAGGAAACAGAGACCGTGGAGCATGTATTGATACAGTGTGGGCAGTATCAGAGGGAAAAAGAGAGGCTGAGATCTAGTATGAGGAAGAAGGGGATACAGGAAATTTGTTTAAAGAGTATGTTGAGTAGAACATCATCAGATATAGTGTCAAATATTTTGTTATCTTCTTTAAGAGCAACGGAGCTGGCAGGTAGGATTTAGTTTCTCCGTCTCTGGCCCACACTCCAATACAGTAGGTGGAGGTAATGCACCATAGCGTTGGATGCCAACCACTGATAAACCCCACAGAAGAAGAATGGACTAAATTTAACTTTGCCCACATAGATAGGTGTGGTCTAGTCTACAGTCGTGGCCAAAGGTTTTGAGAATGACACAAATATTAATTTTCACAAAGTTTGCTGCTTCAGTGTCTTTAGATATTTTTTGTCAGATGTTACTATGGAATACTGAAGTATAATTACAAGTGTCAAAGGCTTTTATTGACAATTACATGAAGTTGATGCAAAGAGTCAATATTTGCACTGTTGACCCTTCTTTTTCAAGACCTCTACAATCCACCCTGGCATGCTGTCAATTAAATTCTGGGCCACATCCTGACTGATGGCAGCCCATTGTTACATAATCAATGCTTGGAATTTGTCAGAATTTGTGGGGTTTTGTTTGTCCACCTGCCTCTTGAGGATTGACCACAGTTCTCAATGGGATTAAGGTCTGGGGAGTTTCCTGGCCATGGACCCAAAATATCAATGTTTTGTTCCCCGAGCCACTTAGTTATCACTTTTGCCTTATGGCAAGGGGCTCCATCATGCTGGAAAAGGCATTGTTCGATACCAAACTGTTCCTGGGTGGTTGGGAGAAGTTGCTCTCGGAGGATGTGTTGGTACCATTCTTTATTCATGGCTGTGTTCTTAGGCAAAATTGTGAGTGAGCCCACTCCCTTGGTTGAAAAGCAACCCCACACATGAATGGTCTCAGGATGTTTTACTGTTGGCATGACACAGGACTGATGGTAGCGCTCACCTTGTCTTCTCCGGCCAAGCTTTTTTCCGGATTCCCCAAACAATCGGAAAGGGGATTCATCAGAGAAAATGACTTTATCCCAGTCCTCAGCAGTCCAATCCCTGTACCTTTTGCAGAATATCAGTCTGTCCCTGATGTTTTTCCTGGAGAGAAGTGGCTTCTTTGCTGCCCTTCTTGACACCAGGCCATCCTCCAAAGGTCTCTGCCTCACTGTGCGTGCAAATGCACTCACACCTGCCAGCTGCCATTCTTGACCAAGTTCTGTACTGGTGGTGCCCCGATCCCGCAGCTGAATCAACTTTAGGAGACGGTCCTGGCGCTTGCTGGACTTTCTTGGGCGCCCTGAAGCCTTCTTCACAACAATTGAACTGCTCTCCTTGAAGTTCTTGATGATCCGATAAATGGTTGATTTAGGTGCAATCTTACTGGCAGCAATATCCTTGCCTGTGAAGCCCTTTTTGTGCAAAGCAATGATGACGGCACATGTTTCCTTGCAGGTAACCATGGTTGACAGAGGAAGAACAATGATTCCAAGCACCACCCTCCTTTTGAAGCTTCCAGTCTGTTATTCGAACTCAATCAGCATGACAGAGTGATCTCCAGCCTTGTCCTTGTCAACACTCACACCTGTGTTAACGAGAGAATCACTGACATGATGTCAGCTGGTCCTTTTGTGGCAGGGCTGAAATGCAGTGGAAATGTTTTTGGGGGATTCAGTTCATTTGCATGGCAAAGAGGGACTTTGCAATTAATTGCAATTCATCTGATCACTCTTCATAACATTCTGGAGTATATGCAAATTGCCATCATACAAACTGAGGCAGCAAACTTTGGAAATTAATATTTGTGTCACTCTCAAAACTTTTGGCCCCGACTGTAGTACCTCCCAATGCAGTCTGTACTGTAATCTAGGAATTTGTGTTAATCTCTCATCTTAAAATACTACAGTTATGACTGAAGCATTGGTTGATCAAAACAGAATTCTTAACTCTTATCTGTGAGGATCAGATTCAAGTTACATTATCTATCTACACTTGCCTTACAGACATAGGGAACAACCACATGAAAACATAAACCAGAAGGCTGTTTTCTTATCAAAACATGTATTTATTTCTTACTTTATCAGGGATAAAAGTGCTGGGAGGGGGACGTCGGCTTTGCAATGGTGGCATTAATTATGATTACTGCAAAAGTACAGGGTGGGAGGGGGAGGGGGGGAGGGGGGGGGGGGTTAAATTGTTATTCTGGCCTAGATAAGGTGCGCGTTCAGCAGGACGCTACGTTTTAGAACGTTCAAATAGAAATAGCCTATGTAGAAGAAACATGCCTCACATGTAGAATAAGGAATCATATCAGCTCAATTCATGGAATTTCTATCTGCAACGTTCAAGAACATTTGGTAACTGAACATGGCCAAGGTGTTGCTATGAGAGCTCCAGTGCTTCCCCAGACTCTAGTTGCTCCTTAGCCCTTCCCTCCGCCTCCCCCTGGATGGCCGGTGTCTCCTCCAGGCCGTCCTGGTCAGAGCTGGCGTTCTGCGACTCAGGCCGCTCTTCATCCTCCTCATCTTCCACGTCCATCTCATACACACGGACGTGCCGCAGGTTGGAGCTCAGCTGAGAGGGAGAAAAGACAGAGGGACCTCAGACAGAGATTCTGAACCATTTCTCAACCACTGTTAGACCAAACTGTTTTGGTGTTCAGTACATGGTCATTGAGGTGCATAGCTGCTTAGTGAAGCCAGATAAAACCTTTGTAAGGGAATCCCCTTCCCATTATCTTACCACACAGGCCACTTTCCGGATCCCATTCACAGCCACAAACTGGGCCTTCATGTTCTCCAAGTCTCGCCACTGGTTCTCTAGCACCAGCCCTTTGACAGGGATGGCGCCGCTCTGCTGGTCCAACCTGAGAATACAGATACTACAGGTGACCCATGGTGACTACTACAGTGGAGATAACTAAAGTAGACATAGCAAATACCTACAGTAAATCTCTAGCTTAGAACAGGTGAATTACAGGTTAGGGTTATAGTTGATGTTTACTTGCACTGGAGGTACAAGTCTTGAGTTACAGTTTGTAATCAGGTAGATCATAATTGAGGGTTTGAGGTTGAGTTGTAGGTTACAGTTACGAGTAGATCACTATTTGGGTTTAGGAATATAGGACTAGGTTTGCATGTTGGGGAGACAGGTGTTTCAATCACACACACCTAAGACTGGGGTCCCAGTTGAACTCCTCCTCACAGCTGAGGGCAGAGCCAAGAGGGAGCTGGGCAAGGACACGCCCCCTGTTCTCCTCTTCTGATGCTCGCAGCACCACTGTCAATGTCTCGTCATCATAGAAACGAGCATCCTGGCAACTGTACACACAGTCAGAACTGAAACAGACATGCAACAAAAAAACATGGTTCTATAACAATTATTATCACTAATAGAAACGCACAGGGAATCCATTGCAGATCATCATAAGAGCAAAGTAATACGCAATGCATGAGCCCATCATTTGCCTGTATAGTAGAGGTTGAGGTAATTGAGTGGATTCTAGGAAAGAGAGGAAGACAAGAGGCACTCACCTGGCCCCCACAGCATCATCATCAATACTGTGACTGAGAACATTACTCAGATCTATCGCCATGAGACCATTGGGAACAGGCCTGTGACAGACATAAAAATATAAACAATCAGACAAACAAAAAAAGCACATGCTCAGTCATAAACATTGGGCTATTTGGGGATCAACGACAGAGCAAATCTGGATTGAACCAGATTAAAATAGGGCGCAGTGTTGTATTGTACCTGAATGGGTCAGTAAACTTCCGCAGTAGATAAAGCTTGCAGGGTGAAATCTCTGGCATGCAGAACACTCCATAGTGCATATTGGTCTTCTTATCATTGTACCTGGTCATCAATAAAAAATGTACATCAATGTTAACATAATAACAACCTTGGTAATATACATTATCTACATTACCATTATGAACAGAGTGTTTGTGTTTTTTTGCTACTTACAATGATGGAAGTTCAAAAAGCCTTGGAGTGTTTTCTGAGCTGCAAAGACAAACAATAAAATGAAACAAATAAACATAACTATTTAACAATTTGTGGTATTGTGAAGAGTAGATGAATATGTCCTTACCTCTGTGGCACAGTGTAGAGGGGCAGACAAACAGCCTGTTTCACAGACTTTCCAATGACCTCCTACAAACAGAGAACAAATCAGTATCACCACAACTAGTGTCATGTCACGACTCGACTCAAATTCATATGCCTTCGTTTGGATTCATCTCTCAAGTCATGGAAAAATCATTGAATTAGAAAGATAAATGTTTCATGAACCTGCAACATGCAAACAGTGTTCCTTGGGTATGTGGCGATCACAGGAGGCCGCTGAGGGGAGGACGGATCATAATAATGGCCGGAACAGAGCAAATGGAACGGCATCAAACACCTGGAAACTATGAGTTTAATGTACAGTTGTTGAAGTCGGAAGATTACATACATAAACTCGTTTTTCAACCACTTCACAAATTTCTTGTTAACAAACTATAGTTTTGGCAAGTGAGTTAGGACATCTACTTTGTGCATGACACAAGTCATTTTTCCAACAATTGTTTACAGATTATTTCACGTATAACTCACTGTATCACAATCCCAGTGGATCAGAAGTTTACATACACTAAGTTGACTGTGCCTTAAACAGCTTGGAAAATTCCAGAAAATGATGTCATGGCTTTAGAAGCCTCTGATAGGCTAATTGACATCATTTGAGTCAATTGGAGGTGTACCTGTGAATGTATTTCAAGGCCTACCTTCAAACTCAGTGCCTCTTTGCTTGACATCATGGGAAAATCAAAAGAAATCAGCCGTGAACTCCACAAGTCTGGTTCATCCTTGGGAGCAATTTCCAAATGCCTGAAGGTACCACGTTCATCTGTACAAACAATAGTACGCAAGTATAAACACCATGGGACCACGCAGCCGTCATACCGCTCAGGAAGGAGACGCGTTCTGTCTCCTAGAGATGAATGTACATTGTTGCGAAAAGTGCAAATCAATCCCAGAACAACAGCAAAGGACCTTGTGAAGATGCTGGAGGAAACAGGTACAAAAGTATCTATATCCACAGTAAAAATGAGTCCTATATCGACATAACCTGAAAGGCCGCACAGCAAGGAAGAAACCACTGCTCCAAAACCGCCATAAAAAAGCCAGACTACGGTTTGCAACTGCACATGGGGACAAAGATCGTACTTTTTGGAGAAATGTCCTCAGGTCTGATGAAACAAAAATAGAACTGTTTGGCCATAATGACCATTATGTTTGGAGGAAAAAGGGGGAGACACCATCCCAACCGTGAAGCATGGGGGTGGCAGCATCATGTTGTGGGGGTGCTTTGCTGCAGGAGGGACTGGTGCACATAAATGGCATCATGAGGAAGGAAAATTTGGTGGATATATTGAAGCAACATCAAGACATCAGTCAGGAAGTTAAAGCTTGGTCGCAAATGGGTCTTACAAATGGACAATGACCCCAAGCATACTTCCAAAGTTATGGCAAAATGGCTTAAGGACAACAAAGTAAAGGAATTGGAGTGGCCATCACAAAGCCCTGACCTCAATCCTATAAAAAAATGTGTGGGCAGAACTGAAAAAGCGTGTGCGAGCAAGGAGGCCTACAAACCTGACTCAGTTACACCAGCCCTGTCATGAGGAATGGGCCAAAATTCACCCAACTTATTGTGGGAAGGTTGTGGAAGGCTTACCCTAAACATTTGACCCAAGTTAAACAATTTAAAGGCAATGCTACCAAATACTAATTTAGTGTATGTAAACTTCTGACCCAATGGGAATGTTATGAAAGAAATTAAAGCTGAAATAAATCATTCTCTCTACTATTATTCTGACATTTCACATTATTAAAATAAAGTGGTGATCCTAACTGACCTAAGACAGGATGTCAGGAATTGTGAAAAACTGAGTTTAAATGTATTTGGCTAAGGTGTATGTAAACTTCCGACTTCAACTGGTACCATTGCACTTATTCTGCTTCAGTCATTACCACGAGCAGCTCCTCCCCAATTAAGGTGCCACCAACCTCCTGTGGTGGCGATGTGTAGCTTGTTACTGCAGTGAAATCCTATTACCAGCGGAAAACTAAATAAAAGTTGGGAAGGAGGATAGAGAAGTGATGGACAAGGTAACTAAAAGCGTGGGAGACAGAGGTGGGAGAGAGGGATAGAATGCAATATGAAAACTCTATTGCGGAGAGTTAGTCAGATTTATATCTGCCTGGAACTCCTGGCAGAAGGCTTATGACTGCATGACTCAGCAGATTCTGAGCCAAATTTCACACGGTAGTGTGGGCCAAATTACTTTCTTATTTGTAAGAAAAACTTTGGCAATGTACTTCTTATGCCAGGGACCAAATTAAGTAGTGTACACTTCAGTACTAAAGGCAAATGAAATTGGGTTTCACTGTGTATGCGTTTTAGACTTACAGCAGGTTTCTGTAGACACAACTCAATCACCCCCTCCATCATCCTCTTCACAAAGTGTAGGGACTTCTGAGAGTATGAAGGGAAAAGGAGCGGGCTCTCTGGATAAACCAATCAATTAGGTACAATGTCAGTTCAGTATGTCAGTCACAACAATAGAGAAATACAATGGCAAACCAATCTTCCACCATCTAATTAAAACATGATGGATAACCATACACTATATTTAACAAAAATATATATTTGACCTTTATTTAACTAGGCACTTCCTGCATAGTTGTCTCTTCTGAGATAAAGGTTATAGTTCACCTTTTAAGTGTGTGCTCTCCTGCAGAAACTTCAGCCATTGGTTCCCCTTGGTGTTGGGCGGAGACACTAGATCCTCATCCTCATCCTTCAGGTACTGCAACAAAAAAAAAAAAAGGACAAAGTGTGTCATTGTACACTGATCACACACACATACTAAAATATACACACAGACAGACTACGCTTGTCCCTCACCTGACCGACCCGCTCCACATTAAAGTACTTCCCTTTCCGGTCAAACAGCTCTTCGTTCTGTCCGAGCAGAGGAGAGGGCATGTAATTGGCTAGTTTGTGAAAGGCTGTGGAATTAAGTGCTATTATATTTATCCAACATATATCTTACCTCACTGAAGTGCTCAGACAGGAAGTCCGCCACAAAGGCAATGTCCTTCTGGGTCATCTGAGGTCAATGGGATAGATTGACATACCAATGGATGAGAAAATAATACACATTGAACCGTTTATCACACTACTTCGATCAACTCTTCCTCTGTCTCACATTCACAACCTGAATCTCACCTTATTGAGTTCTGGAGGGACGTGTTCCTCTGACATTCTTAGCATAGCTGCAGGGAAATAAATATGTATTAAAACACTTGCATTTAATAATCAATGATATTTTAAATATACAAAAATGTTCCATCAGTCACTAAAAAGGTGGTATATACCTCAAGCTCCCAAAAAAGGTGAGGTCTTACCTACATACAGCCACCGGAAAAAGGCTTTGAAGTTCTTCATGCTCTTGTCAATCACTCTGAGTAAGAGAGACAGTGAGGAATGAGATGAGGGGGAGAGGTTAAACAAGCACCAGGGTTGAAGTTAACTCCATTTAAAATTAGTGATTAGTATTTTGTTATTTTAATAACACATTACTAATCTAATAGCATATCAATAAGCATGAAAACTCACTGTAGAAGTTCGTTGGCTTTCAAAGTGAATGAACCCACAGCTGTAATGGCATCTATAACAAAACAGAAATATTCACATAACTTTAATTTGATAAAATCCTGCAAGCAGCTTAGAAAACTCATTTTGAACAAATGTTCTAGTCATGCAAATTACTAATGAGTGTCAGCCCTGATCTCATCACAGACAAATTAATTGCACAATTACATCCACTTTAATCTTGTATTTATCAGTAAAGATATCAGTCATGGTTTATGCAGGATCTAAGCACTGTACCTTCTATAGCTGCTGAGTCCAGGCCTAGTGGCTGGAACTTCTGTTTCCATAGAGACATCCCCTTCACCTCACTGAGGTGGTACAACAGAGCCTCTGAACCACTGGAGAAAGGAGAGAAAAAGAAGGGATGAGGATTGGTACCAAAGATTGTGATACCAATCATGATGCAGTTTCTTGACATTTGCATTGTATGGTCCTGAAAAAGGGCATTATGGGTCACAATAAGTGAAGAGATAATTATTCATGCAAGTTGAGTTGCTACCTCTGCAGGTGGCTGATCACCAGCTTCTGAATGCTGGAGTAAGAGGTTTCTATAGACTGGCCCAGCTTCTTCAGCCCCTATGAAACACAAACAAATTACATCAGTCTTACAAAGCTACAAAATGACCACACACAATCATACTCAATCTTTGAACAACTTTATTATTCAGCTCACCTTGACGGTCAGCTGATTCATGAGGAGAGCCTGTAGTTCAGGGCTGGTCAAAAATAGAGAATTCGGTTAAATTTTAAAAACTTTTAACATCTCTAAATCAGTATTTTCCATATCAGATGAGGTTTATGTCCTGTAGTGCCACCTACAGGACACTTTGAAGTACTACATCTCAAATGAAAGGCATGTTGAACATGTTTTTGCATTAGTGCTCACAACTACATGCACTATTACTTATTAGAAAGCATGTTGTGGAGGACGTGGTAGCGTACAAGGGTCATTGGATCATGGTAACGGTTCTCACCTTGACTGTCCCCATAGTAGAAGCTCCAGAAACTCATCCTGGACTTGTGTGCTGGTGTTCTTCTCCTAAAAATAGGAATTGGTTCAGATCGTGTCTTTTAGGTGTTATGTCATTATTGGAAAACGGGCTGGAGGCAGACTGAACGGGGCCCGGTTTCCTGATAGAACTTAGGCTTACGAGTGTTTTACATGATGCATCTTTCCTACAACGGCCCAAGATGTAATGCGTTTCCCGAAAGACCACGCAGAGAGAACCTTCGCTAAGTGCATCGTTGAGGCATGTGTCGATACTGATATGATCTAAAGAAAGGCAGCGCTGCTCTGGGATCAGCGTTTTCCTTTCAAATATTTCCTTAACATTAAAATTATTCCACAATACTGATGATGGTTCAGCCCCTATGAGATATTATGACCTATGGCTACAAATATTGAGGAGGCTTATTCTAATGTTTACCCTATAATAATAATAATAATAATGCAATAAATCTTTGACACATCAAGGCACACGTTACACATCATGAAATATATTGAGGCAAAAATGACAGACAGTAGCTTACAATTAGCAAAATAGAACGATTGAATGAAATGCATTTCTAGATCATTGACATACAGTTGAAGTCAAAAGTTTACATACACTTAGGTTGGAGTCATTAAAACTAGTTTTTCAACCACTCCACAAATTTCTTGTTAACAAACTATAGTTTTGGCAAGTCAGTTAGGACATCTACTTCGTGCATGACACAAGTAATTTTCCAACAATTGTTTACAGACAGATTATTTCACTTATAACTCACTGTATCACAATCCCAGTGGATCAGAAGTTTACATACACTAAGTTGACTGTGCCTTTAAACAGCTTGGAAAATTCCAGAAAATGATGTCATGGCTTTAGAAGCCTCTGATAGGCTAATTGACATCATTTGAAAGAAATCAGCCAAGACCTCCACAAGTCTGGTTCATCCTTGGGAGCAATTTCCAAACGCCTGAAGGTACCACGTTCATCTGTACAAACAATAGTATGCAAGTATAAACACCATGGGACCACGTAGCCGTCATGCCTTTCAGGAAGGAGACACATTCTGTCTCCTAGAGATGAATGTACATTGTTGCGAAAAGTGCAAATCAATCCCAGAACAACAGCAAAGGACCTTGTGAAGATGCTGGAGGAAACAGGTACAAAAGTATCTATATCCACAGTAAAACGAGTCCTATATCGACATAACCTGAAAGGCCGCTCAGCAAGGAAGAAACCACTGCTCCAAAACCGCCATAAAAAAGCCAGACTACGGTTTGCAACTGCACATGGGGACAAAGATAGTACTTTTTGGAGAAATGTAACAAAAATGGAACTGTTTGGCCATAATGACCATCATTACATTTGGAGGAAAAAGGGGGAGGCTTGCAAGCCAAAGAACACCATCCCAACCGTGAAGCACAGGGGTGGCAGCATCATGTTGTGGGGGTGCTTTGCTGCAGGAGGGACTGTTGCACTTCACAAAATAGATGGCATCATGAGGTAGGAAAATGATGTGGATATATTGAAGCAACATCTCAAGACATCAGTCAGGAAGTTAAAGCTTGATCGCAAATGGGTCTTACAAATGGACAATGACCCCAAGCATACTTCCAAAGTTATGGCAAAATGGCTTAAGGACAACAAAGTCAAGGTATTAGAGTGGCCATCACAAAGTACTGATCTCAATCTTATAGAACATTTGTGGGCAGAACTGAAAAAGCGTGTGTGAGCAAGGAGGCCTACAAACCTGACTCAGTTACACCAGCTCTGTCAGGAGGAATGGGTCAAAATTCACCCAACTTATTGTGGGAGGCTTGTGGAAGGCTCCCCAAAACGTTTGACCCAAGTTAAAACATTTAAAGGCAATGCTACCAAATACTAATTGAGTGTATGTAAACTTCTGACCCACTGGGAATGTGATGAAAGAAATAAAAGCTGAAATAAATCACTCTCTCAACTATTATTCTGACATTTCACATTCTTAAAATAAAGTGGTGATCCTAACTGACCTAAGACAGGGAATTTCTACTGGGATTAAATGTCAGGAATTGTGAAAAACAGTTTAAATGTATTTGGCTAAGGTGTATGTAAACTTCAACTGTATATAGGGCTATAGCCTATGCTGTATGTCTTTTAGTGCATACCTTTTCAAGTGCAACTTTAGTAACGATGGTATTGGGGAACGGCTCGGAGATTCTAACGATGCTCCTACAAAGATTCTAACGATGCTCCTACAAAGATTCTAACGATGAACTAAGCCTTAAGATGCTTTTGGGAAACCGGGCCCTAAACAGTGACCACTGACCTGTACGAACTTAGTGAGCCGAAGGTCCATCTGCATGAGGATATCCTCCCAAGCCTCACACATACAGGTGAGAGAGAGACGCAGGTACTGAAGGAACGATACAGAGAGACAGAATAAGTTGGAGAGAGAAAGACCAATGGCCAGACTAGTCTGATGAATGCCCTCAAATATCACCATGGAAATATGAACTATGAGGAGACTTCTAGTCATATTAGTTACATAAGGAGGGCACTGACCTGCAGTAGAGTGGAGATATGGGTGAACTTGCGTGCCATCCTGGTGACCTCAGGGAGACAGTCGGACAGCAGCCCTGTGTCGAGCTGGATGAGAAAACAAACATACACAGTGAAAGACCTCAAATAAGCGAAGAATATAGAAGATGACAGTCAAGATGGGTAAGAAACATGCTTCATTTCACTTAAATGTGGGCATAACGGATTACCTGGATGTAGCAGATCTCTGGGTCATTGTCAGCTGACCTGATCTCTGTGATGATAGACAGGGACTTCAGGTCACTGGACAGACACAGGCTGCTACACGTCCCAGGAACCTGACGAAAATAATCTGCTGGTTACATCATAGTCACTGCAGAGAGTGGGTGACTGAACCAGTGCATAAGTGTGTGAGTGAAATCTTACCCCCGGTAAAGTGGCAATCTTATACATCCCATAGGCATACAGCTCCACAAAGCCGGAACCTCCACCAAGAACCAGGATGTTTAGTCTGCAGACAATTGACGATGTGGAACTATTTGTATGTGTACATGAGATTGTGCGTTAACAAAATGTTCAATAATAAAGCATGTGAAACCTTCAGCACACACCTCACTTCTCCTAACAGGTTCAGGATCTCGTCTGACTTCTCCTCACTACGAGACAGAGGGTTGGTTATGAAGAAACATGTATTCTAATGCAGACAGATTGTCTGAAATATCATTTAAATGAATCATTGTTGCTGAAGATATATAAACATACCTGAATATCTTTGATGTAGTACTGTAGCTAAGAATAAACAAAACTTTCCTTTAGGTGGGGGGGGGGGGGGCAGATGGCACAAAACAAGCTAAATGCTGTACTCTTTAACACAAGAACCAAGAGTTTTCCTAAATGTATTTTACTTGAATAAATGTCAAATGGCTGATGTGTTGTCGGTGACCTTATACAGACATGTTTACCTCTTGGGAAGCGTTGGCAACTTGGGAAGAAAAAGGTTTGACTCATCTTCAGAGGTGTAGAATGAGTTGAGGACACTGAAAGACAGAGGTTTATATTTGACTATGCAGTTCACACACCCTCAAATAGAAGTCTAGTGTAGCCACACATCCCCTCTACAGACCTGCTCTCCTCTAGCACCTCCATCCAGTGCATGCAGGACACAGGGTTCTCCAATGGAAACAAGTGAAGAATCTCTGCCTTCTCTGCATCACACAGCACCACCAGTTTAGTGTCCCCAAGGCTAAAGGCCAGGACTGAACACAGCACAGAGGACATACATTAGATAGGCAGTGAAACAAATGCAGAGGCTGACACACTGTGCTGTAGTAAATATGTTGTGTTCAGTGTACGAAGGTTTATTGTTGTAACAATGGTAAAGTAACGTAACTATGCAATGCTTCCAATGTGATTAGTAATTTAAGATAATCAGGTCCATCTCTTGCCATCTCTTACTTTTGCCATCAGGTCTCCAAGCAAGCGCAGTGATCTCCTTTCCCGTATTCTCATTGGGTGGCAAGCTCCAAACACGCTGGAAATTGGCAAGGCGATGCAGTAGCAGCTACAACACAAACATCGATTGACACAGAGATGAATGAAATTACTCCCAATATAAGCAAATGTGATCTGGCATTAATCTGGGTATGAAACATATGGGGGTGTGTTTCTTTCCCTACCTCGCCAGCAGTGTTAGCGAGGGCAATAAGATCCCTCTTTGGAGACCATGCCATACACAGAACAGGGTTGGGGAGCTGCTTCTCCCCCACTTGACGAAATGCAGGCATTTTTGTGGGCTGAAAATAGAACACAGAAGCATTAACAAGGGAATAAGTGGCAGTCAGTTTTGCTATACTTGTCAGTGAAGAAGTAGCTAAATTGACAGTGGCTGAGTGAGTTTGGGAATAATCTAAATAATCTATAATAGCCCAGACCAGGCAGGCAGTGACACCTATCCAATAACCTTGTACCCAGACTAATTGCAAATATTATGATAACTAACCCATTTTATCTGTGCTAATTGTGCATATGCGGAAGTGTTTGGTGAAAAAGATTACCTGTTGTGTATTCATTATTCGTGTTTCCGTAACAAAACGTTTCGTCTGTTGCAAACGTTTAACGTTTACTATAGGAACCAAAACGGTAACAAACGGAACAAAACGGTGATGGACCTAGCTGCAGTTGTTCAATAGAAACTCTCGTTTTCGTTGCAAAATGTTTTTCGTTTGGAGTAAACTGTTTCCGTTGCAAAACCGACTAATGAATAGACCACAGGTAATCTCGTTCACCAAACACTTTCGCATATGCGCAATTAGCACAAATGAAATGGGTTAGTTATCATAATGAATACACCTCTGTCCTATCTGAAGCTAAATAAAAATACAAGACACCTTTATCAGTTCGCTAGCTAGATAGCTTGCATGCTATACTATCTAACGTTAGTGCAAAGAGGCAACATTGTAATAATTATAAAAATGTTAGCTAGTTAGTTGACGCTAGATTTATCAAAAATAAAAAATGGGTTGTAAAAGTTCACTTGTCAATAGCTACTAACTAGCTAGTCAACTTGCTAACAACTGCGAGGTAAAAATAAATAGCCAGTTATGGTATCTTACTGTGCTGGGATGTCTGAGGACCAACTATGTTACTGTTACTTTGAAACTAGAAATAAACAATACGCTTATGTTTACTTCTTTGCAGGATACTGTTAGTGTGATCTAACTAGCTAGCTTCATATTCGCCACGGCCAGCGCCACTGAATAAAGTCTTACGCAATCATGTTCAAGTCTGAATAGCCAATGAAATTGACGCAACGGGGACCCCGAAAGGACAAACTGAACTACTGTGCTGCTGCAGTGCAAAGATCGCTTCTCCATATCTGGCTCACTGATCAGGCTGCTACATAGAGACAGATAGAGGACAATCTCTAAAACGGTTCACCTGATATGGATGAAAGTACCCTAAAATTAAAGCTAACAGTCTGCAATTTAACATCATAGTCATCGCATAATTTCAAAACCCAAAGTTCTGGAGTACAGAGACAAAACAACAAAAAATGTGTCACCGTTCCAAAACTTTGGAGCTTACTGTATCTCATAAATGTCTGGCCATTTTGTGGATGGGGATTGTGGCCTCTTGGATGATTGGGACACCAACCCACCTAGAGTTTAGTACAGGGGTGGCAAATACTTTTGGCTTGAGTGCCACATTGGGATAAAAAAAATTGAGCGCAGGGCCGCACAGACCAATTTGTTTGTAAAAAGCAATTTGCGGGCCAGAAAAGGGGCAGTTATTTAAAACGTGTAGGTCAATTATAACTTCAACATACTTTCTATCTAGTTTAAGAAGTTGAAAAGTGTCCATTAGTATTTTTTAACTCAAAATATAAAATAGTTTTACTCAAACCTACGGGGGCCCGATTGAATGGGCTCGCAAGGTTCGGAAGGTTGTATGTTTTTTCCTCCCCTGGTCTAGAAGTGAATCATTTCATGGGTGAGGTAAAAAAATATATATATATAACAATAAGAATAAATCTGAAATAAGTGATAAATGGCAATAAGCGTTAACTGACAGGATGTAAGGTCTGTCAACTCTAGCTGAAAGGATGATCAGATTTGAAAAGCTCAGTTTCTATTCTTGCCAGACCATGAGCGAGGCTATTCGAAGTCACCACCAATTAATGCAGTTATTTTTAAATGATATCCTCAACAAGGCACACTTAAGCTATTTCCATATATGAGCTGGATACTGTGAGTGCATGGGGCTTTGGAAAGATGAGTGGGGGGTTGGTTCTGGGGCAGTGAATGAAGGGTCAGTGCTGAAGGATAGTCAATGGTAAAGTGTTGTTGGGGTCAGTTGCTTGGCAGTGTGTGTGTGTGTGTGTGTGTGTGTGTGTGTGTGTGTGTGTGTGTGTGTGTGTGTGTGTGTGTGTGTGTGTGTGTGTGTGTGTGTGTGTGTGTGTGTGTGTGTGTGTGTGTGTGTGTGTGTGTGTGTGTGTGTGTGTGTGTGTGTGTGTGTGTGTGTGTGTGTGTGAGGGGGGTTGATGGTTTGAGAGAGCAGTCCAATGGACATTCCTCCCTGCCCTGTCACTAGCACTTAACTGTAATCAGTAGATAGTTGGAGAACCGGAATAGCTCTGCGCTGTTAGGATCAACCGTCTGCGATATCGGCCCACAAATAGACCAAGTGAGGCTGCAGAGTCAGAATGTGTCTGTGCCCTTTTAACCCAACCATGAGATGCGTCAGCCATCAACTTTTCCAAGCGAAGTGGATAAATCGAGCTCAAGCAGAGAACTGGGTTACTACCAGTCACTCAGGGTATACAATTCCGAGGCATCATTGAGACACAGCCTGCAGAGAGAGGCCAGAGAGTATTTCAAGGCAACTGGAGAGGATGGGGGCTCAGAGAAGGCAATGAACAGTTACCCTGGTCCCCAACCTCCATTGTGCAAAAAAACGCTCATACACGGAAGAGTCTATACTAATAACACTGAAGGGTCTATACTAATAACACTGAAGAGTCTATAATAATAACACTGAAGAGGCTATAATAATAACACTGAAGAGTCTATACTAATAACACTGAAGAGGCTATAATAATAACACTGAAGAGTCTATACTAATAACACTGAAGAGTCTATACTTATAACACTGAAGAGTCTATACTAATAACACTGAAGAGTCTATACTTATAACTCTGAAGAGTCTATAATAATAACACTGAAGAGGCTATAATAATAACACTGAAGAGTCTATACTAATAACACTGAAGAGGCTATAATAATAACACTGAAGAGTCTATACTAATAACACTGAAGAGTCTATACTTATAACACTGAAGAGTCTATACTAATAACACTGAAGAGTCTATACTTATAACTCTGAAGAGTCTATAATAATAACACTGAAGAGGCTATAATAATAACACTGAAGAGTCTATACTAATAGCACTGAAGAGTCTATACTAATAACACTGAAGAGTCTAGTATACTAACACTGAAGAGTCTCTACTAATAACACTGAAGAGTCTAGTATACTAATAACACTAAAGAGTCTAGTATACTAATAACACTGAAGAGTCTAGTATACTAATAACACTGAAGAGTCTAGTATACTAATAACACTGAAGAGTCTAGTATACTAATAACACTGAAGAGTCTAGTATACTAATAACACTGAAGAGTCTAGTATACTAATAACAGCTTGTTCAGAGACTCAGAGGCAGAACCCGGGTCGAGGAGTGAACTGGCCACAGTAGAGCAGAGTTACAGTTCAGAGAGAAGGGTGATGTCAAGCTTTGACCCAAGATCAGCATCAGTTCCTAATGCAGCATGTGACTGAGAGAGCCTGAACTTCCTCCTCCACCATATTTATCCCACTGGGCACATACTGGTTGAATCAACATTGTATCCAAGTCATTTCAATTAAATTACATTGAACCAATGTGGAATAGACATCGAATTGACACCTGTGCCCAGTGGGATGGTACTGACAGATGCATGTATTCTGTAGGTAGCAGAGTACACACACTTTTCATGTATTTATTGTCATCAGTAGAAAACATTGCACCCCTGTCATTTTCTCAAATACCCCACACCTCTCTCTCTCTCTCTCTCTCTCTCTCTCTCACTCTCTCTTCTTCTCTCTCTCACCAGCATTCTGGCTGTGAAATCTGAGCCCGGGGCCAAATATAGCCAGACACAGTGAGCGGTCAGATGCTGGGACAGATGGGACAGCAGGCCACACTGGAGGAACCACTCAAGTAGACCTCGACCTGCTCACAGTGCCCGCACTCACTGCCCGACCAAAAAAGCTACTCTGCTGGGAAAATACGCTTCTGTCTATTCTCACAGACATTTAATCTTAACAGCAAACTGGAACTACTAGACTGGGACAATACCTTTGGACAAAGACTTGAAGGTAAGGCTGTACTTTCTCTTTTCTTGTTGACATTATTAGTGGAATGTCCTGGAGGCGCTGTTGTTTCCTTTGTTTTATATTGAAATGCTACTTACAGCCTATCAGCAATCAAGAGATCCTTCGAATTGTGGATATTAGAAAAACGCTTAGAAAAATCTGTTGATATCAATTTACTGTCAGTGTATGTGAGGATATTCACTTTTGCATTTGAGATCAGGTTAGTGTCAGGGCTGCAGAAAATATATATTTTCACAAGATATTAAAGTTATATTAAAGTACATTACAATGGATGTACTAAGTACATAGTTATTGAACAGTGATAGCAGAAATTACGTACTCTGTTCTATTCTGTAATTGACGGCATTGGTGACAATGACCATTGACAGTAGTCATTGACCTTTTGTCAATTAGTTTTAATATTTTTTAATATTCCCCATTCATATTTCATCAATGTTGTATAGTTAATGCATTTTTTCACATGGAAAATAACAGCCTCTGAAGAGAATATTATCCCTTGTGCCTGACTGTGTATACATATGTGTGTATGCATGTGTGTGTCTTGTGTGAGCTCATGTATGTGTTATACTGCAGTGTGTTTAAAGGGCCCTTATTGAGGGTGGGGTTGTGCTGCTGCTGTGAAACATAGCCCAAAGGGATTCAAAATAACAACACCTGGTCTCCTGGACGCCATAGAAGGTAGAATGTCACACTCGTATATGTACAGTATACCATACTGACACACAAACACACTCACTTCTATACAGAGTGACTATTGCAAGTACGGTTTCATTCACACGCTCCATCCTCTACATCATAGTCATGGAGCTCACATGTATAGTAGCCTACTGTACACACCTATGTTCCCAAGCACATTCTACATATGCATATAGATGCTTCTACTTTCATCTGATGTGTGTTCCAGACCACCTGTTTAGGAAGTGACAGAGCTATGCTTGAGCTATTGACCACTGTCAGTGGAGAGTTTCATAAATGTGTGGTATGACCAAAACAAACACAATCCCGCTGTGAAGGTGCGCACACGTGGGTGTGTGTGTTTGTGTGGCTGCCGCTGTAGTTTATCTAGTCTTTTCCAGTGTATGGACAGTACAACTCTAATTATCATGGTTAAAACTTTAATTATTTTATACTTGTAGTGAATTGTTGCAGAGACAGAGAAAGAGGGAAAGAGAGAGAGAAGAATAAGGAAGCGAGAGGAGAGTGAGGGAAATAGACGATTAGGGAGAGGGAGGGATGGTGACAAATGCCAGTCATGCACACTTTGACCTCCCGAAAGCCTTTGTTAATACCAACCAGCTAAGCCCAAAGAATGCCAGCCTAAATCATCCTCAACTGTAGGTTGTTGAGGGAGGGTGTGTTGCTGTTCACTGTGAGGTCTGTTTTTATTTATTCAGATGACTATGTGTATGTTGTTTATAATTAGTGTCTGGCTATATCTACTGTGTTAACTGAATGTCATATTTGTGTGTGTATGTTTCAGGATGCAGGACGGGAGCTGGAATCAGTCCCTCCCCCTCTCTCTGCTTATGAAGGATGGGGGCAGGGTTCTAGAGGGAGACGGAGGGGTGTTCTCAGAGACGTCGTCTGATGGGGATCTGTACCTGGACTCTATGGCGGATATGGACGCCGGAGTTGGGGACTTTTCAGATCTTACCGCCTTCCTCAGCCAAGACGAGATCAACCGCAGCCTGGACCTGGCTCGGGAGGCCTTCAGTGATGCAGAAGACCGGGGAGTCCCTGTCTCCCCTATTCCCAGAACCCAGGAGCAGGCTCTCTACTTCCCCTCCCCCACCCCCTTCAACACCACAGAATACCTGACCAAAAGCCCCAGCTTCCCCCACCAAACCAAAGCCCACTCCCCAGATGACAGCCACAAAGTCACCTCCAGCCAGAGTTTCCACCTCAGCAGGCCCATACAGGCCACATGCGAAGCCATGGCCTTGCCTGAGAAGTTTGTCTGCCACAAGAACATCACCCCAGTCTACAAGCAGGACAAGCCCCGACTGGTCCACGAGGGCTTGGAGCTGAATGAACGGGCTGCCTCCGCCACTGAGTTCTGTAGCCGTGCTGCCACGTTCATCGAGGAGTTGTCCTCCATCTTTAAAGGCTCCGCCCGGCCGGAGCACATGGGGGAGGAAGACTCCTCCTCTCCCGACAGCGGGTATCTGTCTCCTAAGAGCCACTGGCCGGCCCCCCAGGGCTCTGCCTCTGTCCCCCCACAGCCTCTCATCCAACAGGGGGCACTACAGCAGTGTGAGCCAGGCTTGGGTATCCAGCCAGCAAGCATGATGGGTGGAATGGGTGTGACGGGTGTCCCTCCTCTGAGTGTGACGGGGGTTCCAATTGTCTCTGATCTGATGAGTGTGAATGAGTTGATGGGGAAGCAGCAGCACAGTGGAGCCCAGTTGATGGGGAAGCAGCAGCACAGTGGAGCCCAGTTGATGGGGAAGCAGCAGCACAGTGGAGCCCAGTTGATGGGGAAGCAGCAGCACAGTGGAGCCCAGTTGACGGGGAAGCAGCAGCACAGTGGAGCCCAGTTGATGGGGAAGCAGCAGCACAGTGGAGCCCAGTTGATGGGGGAGCAGCAGCACAGTGGAGCCCAGTTGATGGGGAAGCAGCAGCACAGTGGAGCCCAGTTGATGGGGGAGAAGCTCAGTGGAGCCCAGTTGATGGGGAAGCAGCAGCACAGTGGAGCCCAGTTGATGGGGGAGCAGCATCACAGTGGAGCCCAGTTGATGGGGGAGCAGCAGCACAGTGGAGCCCAGTTGATAGGGAAGCAGCAGCACAGTGGAGCCCAGTTGATGGGGGAGAAGCTCAGTGGAGCCCAGTTGATGGGGGAGAAGCTCAGTGGAGCACAGAGTGTAGATGGAGACCTGTCACTGCCACACTTCACCCAGAAGCTGAAGAGCCAGGAGGTGGCAGAGGGACACCCCATCCGACTGGAGTGCAGGGTGGCAGGAAACCCTCAGCCGCTGGTCAGGTAAGGAGAATGGTGCTCGGTGGAAGTCTGATTTGGTTGTGATCATATTGGTGATGAGTATCAGTAGAATGAGACGGTTAACACCAGTGGTAGAACACAAGAGGTTCATTGTGTGCATTAACAGTATAGTAAATATGACTGCTGCATGTTCCTCAACATAAACTCAAGTTTATTTATACGCTACTGTATATTTGTTTATCTTTTTATTAAGATCTCCAATGGTATGTGTTACCCATTTGATGTAGTGGGTAAAGATCAGAACTCTGTCATCATACTATATTTAATGCTATCGTTGCAAGGCAGTTGATCCTCTTGTTGGTCCTACACCAATTTCCTTCACCTCTAAGGGAAGTGGATCCCCATGATGGAGACTTTTGAAACAATCCCCCTCGGTAAGGGAGTCAAATCAAACACACTGACTCCAGTGGAGGCTGATGAGGGGAGGACGGCTCATAATAATGGATGGAACGAAGCAAATGAAATGGCATCAAACCATGTTTGATGTATTTGATACCATTCCACTGATTCCTCTCCAGCCATTACCACGAGCCCATCTTCCCTAATTAAGTTGCTACCAACTTTCTGTGACTGACTCCCCATTTGGACACATGTGGTAACTTGGGAGTTTTGTTGTGAGAGGATTTGGAGATATGGCGAAAAAGATCCAACTAAAACACTTGAGCACATACTCATATAGAGTGGTGTCTGTGGTAGGAAGCCAGAGCCTTCAGTCAGATATAGGGTTGCTCAATGGGTGTGGGAGTGGGATGTTGAGGGAGCGGGAGGAGGTAGGAGGTGAGAGCTGTAGGGTGTCGACAAGGCCTCCACGGAACACCTGCTGTGGGGTTGCGACAGTGTGTAACCACAGTAACCGATAAGCCTTGCGACCAGGTGCTAGTGGAGACATTGTCAGGTCAGGGAGTTTCTGCCTGGGCAGTCATTCTGCTCTTTTTTTTATTTTTTTAAATATAGCACCCCCTGGCTGTAGGGATTTGGACCAGTCCACCAGGAAACTAAGCTGAGACACTTTTCAAACAGAAATTCATTTACTGTGCCCAATGGACTCCGGCTGTACAAGCCTTTATTTGTTATTGTCTAGTTGAGGCCGGGCGTGGGGTTCATTTTGAGGAGAAGGCCTTCATCCTGCCTGGTTGAGGTTGACTAACAGAGTACAGAGGGTGAGAGACCTGGGGGCCGTGGTTCTGACATGGTTCTCTCCTGTCCTGGTGAGCTATAAGGGGCCTCTTCCTCTGCTGTATAAATAGTCTCCAGGCCAACAGGAGCCAGGCCCTGAAACGTAAGCAATGTCATGACACAGCGTTTTCTGTCACTCTCCACCTCTTCACCTCTCCACACCTTCTTGGGAAATATGAAGGTTGTAGTGTAGTGTGGTATTTGACCAATAGGAGACAGTGGCCATGCCCGAATACCCATACTAGCGTACTGTACCACATACTTAAACTGCATACTCATTTCGGTTTTTGATTTAATAGAATTCACTCGTCCTTTCCGAGTCCATAAATTTACGCCCTGTACCAAAATGAAGGAATGGTGGGAGTCAACGCAATCGCGCATTAGATTAAGCATTCAGAGTACTATTTTCAAAATTTCACATACTATTTAGTATGCTAGTGTGATTATTCGTACACGGCCAGTGTAGCAATGCAGTCATGGAGAGGGGGAGAGTGAAAGGGAGAGGAAGAGGGGGAGAGTGAAAGGGAGAGGAAGAGGGGGAGAGTGAAAGGGAGAGGAAGAAGGGGAGAGGTTAATATGGGCTGAGACTGGAAAATTGTTTTTGTTTTGTGTTTTCCCTAACCTATATATACACTGAACAAAAATATAAACGCAACATGCAACAATTTCAAAGACTTTACTGAGTTACAGTTCAGATAAGGAAATCAGTCAATTGAATAAATTCATTCGGCCCTAATCTATGGATTTCACATGACTGGGAATACAGATATGCATCTGTTGGTCACAGATCCCTTAACAAAAAAGGTATGGGCGTGGATCAGAAAACCAGTCAGTATCTGGTGTGACCACCATTTGCCTCATGCAGCGAGACACGTCTCCTTCACATAGAGTTGATCAGGCTGTTGATCGTGACCTGTGGAATGTTTTTACACTCCTCTTCAATGGGTGTGTGAAGTTGCTGGAGACTGGCGGGAACTGGAACACGCTTACGTACACATCAATCCAGAGCATCCCAAACACGCTCAATGGGTGACATGTCTGGTGAGTATGCAGGCCATGGAAGAAATGGGAAATGTTCAGCTTCCAGAAATTGTGTACAGATCCTTACAACATGGGGCCGAAACAAAAGGTGATGGCGGTGGATGAATGGCACGACAATGAACCTCAGGATCTCATCACGGTATCTCTGTGCATTCAAATTGCCATCGATCAAATGCAATTGTGTTCATTGTCCGAAGCTTATGCCTGCCCATTCTATAACCCCAGAGTGCCACCATGGGGCTGTTCACAACGTTGACATCAGCAAACCACTCGCCCACACAATGCTATCTGCCATCTGCCAGTACAGTTGAAACCGGGATTCATCCGTGAAGCGCACACTTCTCCAGCGTGCCAGTAGCCATCGAAGGTGAGCATTTGCCCACTGACGTCGGTTATGACACCAAACTGCAGTCAGGTCACGGTTATGCAAATTAGCTTCCCTGAGACGGTTTCTGACAGTTTGTGCAGAAATGCATTGGTTGTGCAAACCCACAGTTTCGTCAGCTGTCCGGGTGGCTGGTCTCAGACGATCCCACAGGTGAAGAAGACGGATGTGGAGGTCCTGGGCTGGCATGGTCACACGTGCTCTGCAGTTGTGAGGCCGGTTGGACGTACTGCCAAATTCTCTAAAATGACGGCGTCTGGTAGAGAAATGAACATTAAAATCTCTGGCAACAGCACTGGTGGACATTCGTGCAGTCAGCATGCCAATTGCATGTTCCTTCAAAACTTGAGACATCTGTGGCATTGTGTTATGTGACTAAAACTGCACATTTTAGTGTGGCCTTTAATTGTAACCTGCACAGGGTAAACCTGTGTAATGATCATGCTGTTTAATCTGCTTCTTGATATGCCACACCTGTCAGGTGGATGGATTATCTTGGCAAAGGAGAAATGCTCACTAAACAGATTTGAGAAAAATAAGCTTTTTGTGTGTTTGGAACATTTCTGGGATCTTTTATTTCAGCTCATGAAACATGGGACCAATACTTTACATGTTGCGTTCATATCTTTGTTCAGCATAGTTGATTTATGTGTGAATGTTGCTTGTAAAATCAGTCTGGGATTGTGATTTGGATGTTTAGAAGTCTTGAATTATCTATGCATTGTTCATGTGGAACTGAGGTCTTGTTTACTTCAAGTCATGGGGATCTGGATAGAACGTCACACAGATGTTTTGTCACTTATTTTATCCTGCAGATACCCACTTGTAAGGCTTGACTTGTTTTCTGTCTATTGACACTAGGTGGCACTATGGTGTTTATAATTCATAAAGATGTTGCACAATGTCTTCACAGTCCCCAATGGAATCTGCAATGTCTAGGAAGTTGAAATGACATCCCAGTATTAAATGAATATGTTGACAACATGTTGAAATAGATATGTAAGAACATCTACTGGTGTTGGTTTCACCGGTATGAACAAATGTCAGGGGTTTTCCACCTCAACATCCAGACAACTGCTTCAGTTGTGTATATTTTATGTGTTCTCCAGGTAAATGGATGGTGTCTCAGGGTAAATACAGTGTGGTTAAAAGACTGAGCTAAGGCGTTTCATAAACACACTGTTCCTCTGCTCTTCATCCATCTCACTCACTAGGACAGACACACAATAACATTCAGAATTCCTCTGGGACTGGTGTGTGGTATAAAGAGAACAGGCCTCGTATCCTGGTGAAGACTATTCAAATCAAATCAAATCAAACTTTATTTGTCACATGCGCCGAATACAACAAGTGTAGACCTTCCCGTGAAATGCTTACTTACAAGCCCTTAACCAACAGTGCAGTGCAAGAATAGTTTAGGAAATATTTACCAAATAAACTAAAGTAAAAAAAATTAAAAAGTAAGACAATAAAATAACTATATACAGGGGGTACCAGTACCGAGTCAGTGTGCGAGGGTACAGGTTATAATAAACAGTGAGTAGCAGCAGTGTACAAAACAAATGGGGGGTCAATGTAAATAGTCCGGTTGCCATTTGATTAATTGTTCAGCAGTCTTATTGCATGGGGGGAGAAGCTGTTAAGGAGATTTTGGTCCTAGACTTGGAGCTCCGGTACCGCTTGCTGTGCGGCAGCAGAGAAAACAGTCCATGACCTGGGTGACTGGAGTCTCTGACAATTTTATAGGCTTTCCTCTGACACTTCCTGGATGGCAGGAAGCTTGGCCCCAGGGTACTGGGATGTACGCACTACCCTCTCTAGTGCCTTACCGTCAGAAGCCGAGCAGTTGCCATACCAAGTGGTGATGCAACTGGTCAGGATGCTCTCGATGGTGCAGCTGTAGAACTTTTTGAGGATCTGGGGACCCATGTCAAATCTTTTCAGTCTCCTGAGGGGAAAAAGGTTTTGTCGTGCTCTCTTCACAACTGTCTTGGTGTGTTTGGACCATGATAGTTCGTTGGTGATGTGGACACCAAGGAACTTGAAACTGTCGACCCGCTCCACTACAACCACGTCAATGTTAATGGGGACATGTTCGGCCCGTCTTTTTCTGTTGTCCACGATCAGCTCCTTTGTCTTGCTTACATTGAGGGAGAGGTTGCTGTCTTGCCACCACACTGACAGTTCTCTGACCTCCTCCATATAGGCTGTCTCATCATTGTCGGTGATCAGGCCTACCACTTGTGTCGTCAGCAAACTTAATGATGGTGTTGAAGTCGTGTTTGGCCACGTAGACGTGGGTGAACAGGAAGTACAGGAGGGGACTAAGTACACACTCCTGAGGGGCCCCAGTGTTGAGGATCAGTGTGGCAGACGTGTTGTTGCCTACCCTTACCACCTGGGGGCAGCCCATCAGGAAGTCCAGGATCCAGTTGCAGAGGGAGGTGTTTAGTCCCAGGGTCCTTAGCTTATTGATGAGCTTCGTGGGCACTATGGTGTTGAACGCTGAGCTGTAGTCAATGAACAGCATTCTCACATAGCTGTTCCTTTTGTCCAGGTGGGAAAGGGCAGTGCGGAGTGCGATTGAGATTGCGTCATCTGTGGAGCTGTTGGGTTGGTATGCAAATTGGAGTGGGTCTAGGGTATCCGGGAGGATGCTGTTGATATGAGCCATGACCGGCCTTTCAAAGCATTTCATGGCTACTGACGTGAGTGCTACGGGGTGGTAATAATTTAGGCAGGTTACCTTCGCTTTCTTGGGCATAGGGACTATGGTGGTCTGCTTGAAACATGTAGGTGTTACAGACTTGGTGAGGGAGAGGTTTAAAATGTCAGTAAAAACACTTGCCAGTTGGTCCTCGCATGCTTTGAGTACACTTCCTGGTAATCCGTCTGGCCCCGCGGCTTTGTGAATGTTGACCTGTTTAAAGGTCTTGCTTATATCGGCTACCAAGAGAGTTAACACACAGTCATCCAGAACAGCTGGTGCTCTCGTGCATGCTTCAGTGTTGCTTGCCTCGAAGCGAGCATAAAATACATTTAGCTCATCTGGTAGGCTCGTGTCACTGGGCATCTCGCGTCTGGGTTTCCCTTTGTAGTCCTTAATCGTTTTCAAGCCTTGCCACATCCGACGAGCATCAGAGCTGGTGTAGTAGGATTCAATCTTAATCCTGTATTGACGTTTTGCTTGTTTGATGGTTTGTCTGAGGGTATAGCGGGATTTCTTATAAGCGTCCAGATTAGTGTCCCGCTCCTTGAAAGCGGCAGCTCTAGCCTTTAGCTCAATGCGGATGTTGCCTGTAATCCATGGCTTCTGGTTGGGAAATGTACGTACGGTCACTGTGGGGACGACGTCAGGAAAATGTTGAGTACCAGAGAATCCATGCCAAAAGAAAGACACTTTCCCTGTAAAAATGTTCACAATGTTTCTGGTTCTGGACTAGCCCTAGTTCTGTAATACACCATGGTCCAAACACACTAAGACAGTCGTGAAGAGGGCACGACAAAGCCTATTCCCCCTCAGGAGACTGAAAATATTTGGCATGGGTCCTCAGATCCTCAAAATGTTCTACAGCTGCACCATCAAGAGCATCCTGACTGGTTGCATCACTGCCTGGTATGGCAAATGCTCGGCCTCCGACCACAAGGCACTACAGAGGGTAGTGTACATCACTGGGGCCAAGCTTCCTGCCATCCAAGACCTCTATATTAGGCGGTGTCAGAGGAAGGCCCTAAACATTGTCAAAGACTCCAGCCACCCTAGTCATAGACTGTTCTCTCTGCTATCGCACGGCAAGTGGTACCGGAGTGCCAAGTCGAGGTCCTAAAGGCTTTTTAACAGCTTCTACCCCCCAAGCCATAAGACTCCTGGACATCTAATCAAAGAGCTACCCAGACCCCTCTTATATGCTGCTGCTACTCACTGTTTTTAATCTATGCATAGTCACTTTAACTCTACCTACATGTACATATTAGATCAATTACCTCGACTAACCGGTGCCCCAGCACATTGACTCTGTACCGGTACACCCTATATATAGCCTCGCTTGTTATTTTACTGCTGCTGTTACATTTTTTGTGACTTTTGTTATCTATTTTCTATTTTTTACTTATCTATTTTTTACTTAACACATATTTTTTTCTTAACTTCTTAAAGCATTGTTGGTTTAGGGCTTGTAAGTAAATATTTCACTGTAAGGTCTACTACACCTGTTGTATTCGGCACATGTGGCAAGTAAAATTTGATTTGATTTGATGTGAGCGGTCATATCTCCTCCTACATTGGAGACAAGGAATAAGTAACATCTTCATTCGAGCTGTACAGGGATCTTATACCTCTACAATACACCCAATCAGTTCCAGGTGTGGAGAGGCATGCCAGTATGTAAACATTGGGTTTGGCATAGCAGACAGTGTAAATTGCACCCAGGCCTTGTAGGCGCTGTATGGATTTATGCATGCAGGGTTTGTTTACATAGGCCAAGTGGGGTCTGCATGTGTGTGAGGATTTTAAGTATGAAGTTACCTCCCTGCGTGTGTGAGGATTTTATGGATGAATATACCTCCGTGTGTGTGTGTGTGTGTGTGTGTGTGTGTGTGTGTGTGTGTGTGTGTGTGTGTGTGTGTGTGTGTGTGTGTGTGTGTGTGTGTGTGTGTGTGTGTGTGTGTGTGTGTGTGTGTGTGTGTGTGTGTGTGTGTGTGTGTGTGTGTGTGTGTGTGTGTGTGTGTGTGTTACAGTCACATCTGTTCCCTGCGGTTGTACCCCAGGAGTTGCAGAGGGGATGTGTTTTGGGAATTACCCTGTAATGTGATATCAGGGGTGATTTGCTGCCGAAAAGTACCACATGGATGCAGTGAACAACGGCTATCTCCCTGCCTAGGAGCTAAAGGTTTTAGTGTTTCATCAAAATGTACAGAATGTTTAGCATTTAGCCTGCATATTCCTTGATATTTAATTATAATATTACAATTATTTATGGTACATGTTGCTAGGAGGGGTTGATACTATAGACTGTGTGTGTGTGTGTGTGTGTGTGTGTGTGTGTGTGTGTGTGTGTGTGTGTGTGTGTGTGTGTGTGTGTGTGTGTGTGTGTGTGTGTGGTGTGTTTGCATAGGTGTTGTGTGTTTGTATCTCCCTTTACTTCCCACCAATCTGTCTTTAATGGTTGCACCTCATTTTAAAGCTAATTTCCCATGGATAGGGGCTTTGATGGGGTTGCCAGGTCTTGGCAAGAGATCTCCCGTCCTCACCTCTAAAAAGGCCTTTTGTACATTCACTCTCAGGGTAACGAATTGGTGATGAGCTAGTAGTGTCAACATTTTACATTCCCACTGGGAGAGGCATTCCTGTTGGCTGGGCGCGGTCTCCCGTGGTCATGGGCGACTGCAGCTGTCTGTGGTCTTGGTGCGAGAGTCCTACGGTCCCTGAGCGCCTGGTATTCAGTGCACACTCCAGCTCCTCAACCTTTTTTTATTTAGAAATTAGATTTTTTTTATTTAACCTTTATTTAACTAGGCAAGTCAGTTAAGAACAAATTCTTATTTACAATGACGGCCTACCCCAGCCAAACCCGGATGACGCTGGGCCAATTGTGCGCCACCTTATGGGACTCCCAATCACGGCCGGTTGTGATACAGCCTGTGATACACTAGTTTATACTGAGAGAGAGGCCTGTTTGGCATCAAGATGGTGTGTGTGTGTCTGTGTGTGTGTGTTGGGGAAACCTCCTCTAAAGGTATGGTTATATTCGCAGCGGGGTTGTTTTTTTAATGTGAAATTTTGTGCCTGCTTCCCTTGATTTCCTGTATAAAGTGCAGCCAGTACAGCATTACAGAGAGAGTGAGGGGGAGAGGGCAAACTCCACTGAACTAGTTTCAGTGTATTGAATCACTTGTGAGTTTCTGGATTCTGGATAAACTTCTCCTTTAATGATTCCAGCTTTAATTGTTGTGTGTTTGATGTGTTATTTAAAGGCTTTCTGTGTAATGTTCTTTCTTGTCATCACCATAACTGCTTGTCGTGCAAACAAAGCATTTTCTAAACTGGTCTTGGTGTATAGAGTTGGTAGTGAGACGTAGAAGGAGACAGCTGTGGGGAAGCAGCCTTGGCTGCACGGGATAAACCAAACACACACAACCACAGAGGAAACTTGAGGAAGATGAGAAGCTAGAGAGGAATTTTGCGATGAAATCCAAACAAGGCAGCTTTTCCATCACCAGGAGCACACGGCATTCCCTACGCTGAGGTTGGAATTTGTCATCAAATATAGGATTCTTGTTTAAATTAAAAGCTCATATTTGCACAGCCAATGTTTAGTTTCCCCCCCTCCTTGTGTAACAGATAACTCAGCTATAGCTGTAATCCATATCAGCTACATCATATGGTACCATAGGGCTTCGGTCCTCATCCTCATATATTGAGACAACTGGACAGACATGGGTAGATGTGAGATTCAAATGAGAAAAGAGAGAGTGAGAGTGATAGGGGAGGGGAGGGGGGATAAAGGAGATGTTGGCAGAGTGTGATGTTGCTGTAGTAGTGAAGAGATACATTAGCCCTTCCTCTTTCTTTCTGTTTAACAACAGCTATAGTATGAGGTCATAGCAGCCAGCCAAACTAGATTCAGCCGCAGTCCGGAATATAATTACAAATCATTTGTAGACTGCAAATTGACCTCAAGAAGCCCAAGCGTGGCAATGCTTTGGAACAGATTTCCAGAATTAAAATAACTTGGCGCTGATTTGCTGGTGTTTGTGCAGTCTTTTTATTGTTTGCAGGCATATGCAAAAGTTTTAGTATTACTCACAGGTAGTTCTCACTATGCTGTGGGTTGAAGGATGTGTGTGTGTGTATGAATACATGAGTAGATGTTTTTATTTATTTATTTTTATTTTACTGTTATTTTACCAGGTAAATTGACTGAGAACACGTTCTCATTTGCAACAACGGCCTGGGGAATAGTTACAGGGGAGAGGAGGGGGATGAATGAGCCAATTGTAAACTGGGGATTATTAGGTGACCATGATTGTTTGAGGGCCAGATTGGGAATTTAGCCAGGACACCAGGGTTAACACCCCTACTCTTACGATAAGTGCCATGGGATATTTAATGACCTCAGAGAGTCAGGACACCCGTTTAACGTCCCATCCGAAAGACGGCACCCTACACAGGGCAGTGTCCCCAATCACTGCCCTGGGGCATTGGGATATTTTTTTAGACCAGAGGAAAGAGTGCCTCCTACTGGCCCTCCAACACCACTTCCAGCAGCATCTGGTCTCCCATCCAGGGACTGACCAGGACCAACCCTGCTTAGCTTCAGAAGCAAGCCAGCAGTGGTATGCAGGGTGGTATGCTGCTGGCAGGGTGGTATGATGTGTTCTGGTAGTTAACACCATGCTGTTTGCGAATGTAGTGAGGAGTGTAAGAGCAATCGAATGTAAGAGCAATCGTCAGTCAATCCATATGCTCATACAGTGCATCATTACTGCCACTTTTATACAGTATGTTTGATGTGCAGAGCTGTGGTGTAGTGGTAATACTCCCTGGCACCAATCACATCTAGACTCCCCACTGGAGACCGGGGTTCAATCTCTGCGTCCGAGCTTCCCACTGTTGATCCCACCTACCTGTATCCCCCTCTGAATTCCAAAGTGTGTCAATAAAAGTGTGAAATACCATTTTTTTAATAAAATAAACATGCACCCATAAGTACAGTAAGCTAGCATGTCAGCAGTAAAGCCTTCAGATGGACACGTGTCACTGCTGTTCGTCAGTGTGTGTTAACAGCAGGCATGACCATGCGAGCTGTTGGTTCCCAGCCTTCCTTCTGGCCCTGGACCCAGACTCTCCTGGGCTGGAGATAGGGTGTGAAGTTTCCCCCCTGGAGGTGAGACTTTTCCAGTTCCGCTGTCTGGCAGCCTGGAGCATCAAGGACAAGGAGGGTCCTCCTGTGCTCTGGCTCTTATCACCACACACAAACAGCTTCGCTAATAATATTTACACATTTTGTTTTGTGTGTATGATTGTTCGAGGGATGTAACAGCATTGCCTGTAATTCTATGACCATGTCTATTTGTGCTAACATTATAGCTGATATTGATGGTAATCCTGATGTCTGTGGTATATGGTCAACTCAGGGTCTGTACACAAAATGACTAACTTACCAAACCAGAGAGAGATAAAGGAGGAGTGAGGAGAGACAGGGTAAAGAGAGAATGCAAAGGGAGGTAGATAGGGAGAGGAGGAGAGAGAGGGTAAAGAGAGAATGCAAAGGGAGGTAGATAGGGAGAGGAGGAGAGAGAGGGTAAAGAGAGAATGCAAAGGGAGGTAGATAGGGAGAGGAGAAGAGAAAGGGGGATTAAGCGTTAGATTTATATAAGTGCATTAGTGAGAGACAGTTTGGAGAGTTGAAAGTAAAATACCAGACTTGACATAAAGTGTGTCGGAGCCAGACAAAGGCAGCAGTTGTGACGTTGGAGGCGGGTAATGCTATAGACTCGCTACAGACAGTACAGAAGGACAGGGGACAGGACAATACATCTCCCACAGCTTCTTCAGATACTCTGTGTGTCCTCCGTTCCAGTTCAGCTCTCAGGGTAAACACTTAGACACGCACTTACCTCCCATCATCTGGAAACACTGATGGCATCTCATCACATACTCACTGACATACACACTAGCGTAGTGCAGCATTCATCAGCTAACGTACAGTACGTCCAAAGTACCCCTAAAGCACACAGATAATACCTCAAGCACATACAAACTACACCTCAAACACAAAGTTACAAGCACGTTTCTGGAACACACTTGGTTATAGAACCATGATAGATCTTATGAACTTGGATGAAAGGAGACTGGGATATACTTGAATACGTCACATTTCCTAATCTTGATCCGAACAGAAGAGTTACAGTTCTGAGATCAGTTCACTGTGTGTTGTGAGTCGGAGGTGAGGGCCTGTTCTACAGCTAGGCCTGGTACAGTACAGCACAGAGCTGCATTCCTGGGCTCACCTGCATAATGACTCCCTCCAGCCATTCATCATGCTTGATAAGGCACGACCATTAGATTCAGCTTACAGTAAGATGCCTTTTGATGTGTGATATTTTGGGCTGTTTGTCTTGGGTTGGATCCCTGTGCGGCTCCCAGGACCCAGTGTTTGAGGGCTTGTAAGGCTTGATTCAATTATCTGTCTGATATTTAAAAAGGAGGAATTCTTCATGGAATTACTGTGTGTAGACTGTGTGACTGCCTGTGTGAGTAACTGATGGTTTGTAAAACAGTGTGTGTGTGTGTATCTATTTTAACATACCGTGTGTATTTATGTGTATTGTGTGTTTGACTATGTGTTCATTTGAATGTGAATGTGCAAGCGTGTGTCAGTCTGTGTGAGTGTACAAGCCTGTTTTATGACCAGACGAGGGTCATATGGGACTCATAAAACCAAGGTTGGGTTTTTCCCTCCCAGATCCATGTCCATGTGACAGGATTATAGCTCACTCAGACTCAGGAGAGGTATCTCCATCTCCATCTCTCTTTTCTCATTTTGTCTCTTCTCTCCATCATTGTCATTATCTCCATTCCTCGTTTTCTCCTCCTCCAGCTCTCTGTCCCTGTTTCCCATTCCCCCCTCTCCTCCCTCTCTGCACGCACAGCCACAGTTTTTCTGTGACCCAGACCCACAGGTCAGTGATAAGGCACTATGTTTGGGGATGATGTCATATAGACAGTAGTATTTGGGGGGTCCGTGTAGGGGTATTCATTTTCATGTAAAGGGTAGGATGAGACGTCTCATGTGTCTGTGCATTAAGAGATGAGTTTGGAGGTTGGGGAGGTTACAGAGTAATATGTCTCCCGCTGCTCCCTGTCATCTCTCTCAACTAAGAGATAACAACAACATACAGGATCACTTTATAGTTATCTATAGAGGGCACATTTATTATTTTTCAGCATTTTATCAGTGTTCATCCTTTTTTAAGCATCTACTGTATATCAAGCTTTTTTTGGCAGCAGATAGACAGTAGATAACTGTCTTAAGTTTTAAACAAGGACTTCCGATGACTCAGAGTTATAGCTGTTTAGATGTAGGCTATAGCTCCTCTTAATCAACATGTTTCTCTGAGTTCAGAGTGAGGAACACGTTTTACATGGCGCCTGATTTCTGAGACAGTCTGTCATTGAAGGTGGTTTTCTTAAAGGGGCAGTGCAGTCAAAAATGTGATTTGCCAGTTTTTTCATAGATTTCCACACTATGTTGTAGAAAAATCAGTGAAAGATTTTACTTTTGTTTTTTTTAAGTTCATTTTAGTTTAAGAGCTGTTCGAAAAGACTGCCTGAAATTTCTGCTTGCTTTGCATGGGTGGAGTTTTGGACTGCCTGGCGACATCATCAGGTGGTAAAAGTTTGTTGATCATACTTATTTTACAGTTATAAGAATGGTGAAATATTATAGTAAGTAGTTTATAATCTGATTGTTATTATATTTAGAAAGCATTTTAGTCATATTCCTCCACTTTTGTTGAATAGAAAAAAACATAGATGATTTTTAGTATTTTAATATTTTAATAATATTTGTACTATGCACTTGAGCTTGTGTCCTCAAAAGTCAGTACATCTCAGCAATTTATAACATTTTTTTACCAGAAAGGTGAGGTCCAGACCTTTCTAGAACTATGCGGCATTACTAGTTATTGTTTATTGCCATCCCATGAATGTTTCATTTTTTGGGGTATGTCTATTTATCTACAAATTTATAGAAATCTAAATGTTGCCATAACGTTCATTAATAGACCAAATAAGAAAGAGATTTTGCCCTCCTCTCTGCCATTAACAGCTAGTTTTTAGGTTACATATCCCTCCCATTAGGCTCATCCAATTAGGCCCCTCAGACCACTCCCAGACAGTTCTAGCAAAATTCTTGCTTGAGAAATTGCTTTTTGCTAAGCAGCTATTTTTGTTTCTGTTTAACATAATAATTGAAAACAATCTCAGTAAGATACTCAATTGTTACCCTGAAATGATTTGAGATTGAGATAAAAACAGCTGCTTTGGACCTTTAATTGGTGGGGAACATCTGAGAGAAAGATAAAAATAGTTAGAAATTCGCATCATACTGAGGCCAGGGATCAATGCAGACACAGAGTGCTCATTTTTCTGTATTTTCCTGGATAGTCACCTGTTGAAGTGTCCTGGTATTAAGGAATGCTTTTCCCTAATTTGAGCACATGATTCCTTTTTTGTTCAAGCTGGGCTGAAATGCATTCGGGTACGCTTTTTCAGACTCACCATTACTGCTCCAATCACTGGGTGTTTTAAACCTGTGTTTCAAATGTGTTCAGGAAGTTTCAATGGTTTTTAACCCCATTCTCCTGGATTCCTGTGTTTCCTCCTTACAGAGGAGGGGTGCCACAGGGTTAAATTCTCGGGCCGACTCTCTGTATACATCAATGATGTCGCTCTTGCTGCTGGTGATTCTCTGATCCACCTCTACGCAGACGACACCATTCTGTATTATTCTGGCCCCTCTTTGGACACTGTGTTAAGCACCAGCTGTCAGAGCAGCTCACAGATCACTGCACCTGTTCATAGCCCATCTGTAAACAGCCCATCCAACTACCTCATCCCCATACTGTATTTATTTATTTATCTTGCTCCTTTGCACCCCAGTATCTCTACTTGCACATTCATCTTCTGCACATCTACCATTCCAGTGTTTAATTGCTATATTGTAATTACTTCGCCACCATGGCCTATTTATTGCCTTACCTCCCTTATCTTACCTCATTTGCACACACTGTATATAGACTTTTTGTTTTCTTTTTTTCAACTGTATTATTGACTGTATGTTTTGTTTATTCCATGTGTAACTCTGTGTTGTTGTATGTGCCGAACTGCTATGCTTTATCTTGGCCAGGTCGCAGTTGTAAATGAGAACTTGTTCTCAACTAGCCTACCTGGTTAAATAAAGGTGAAATATATATTTTTTAAGTAAATAAAATAAAAGAGGTGATCTATCAAACACTATATACCACCACCATCAGGAAGCAGAGGAGGTTGGGCTATGGGTGCAGATGTGTGCATGTGTGTGTGTATGTGTGTGTGCGTGTGTGTGTGTTTGTGTAAGTATTTGTGTATGCATGTGTTTGTGTGTGTGTGTTTTTGGGAAGGTTTTTGCTGTCATGGCCTCCAGATGGCCCTAAGTGTCTGTCACTTCCTCCTTGTTAAAAGTCTACCCCACTCTTCACAAACAGGAAGTAGTCAAATGAGATGTTTGATTGAGACAGAAACATCTAAGGGTGTTGGAGGAATAAGACATTGAATGGAATAACAGATGACAGAGGTCAGGGGTCACATTCATTGGTCTAAGGATAGTTCTATAGGAGACCCAGAGCCTATAGCATGTGACCTGGTCATGGATCTTTGTTGCTGTGGTCCATGTACTGTATGTCAGCAGAGCTGATGTTGCTGCGACGGCAGAAACCGTAGTTAAGATGAAGTCCACCTCATGGTCTGAAAGCCTGCTATGAACTTTCCCTTTCTCTTATCCTTCGCTGACCTGGTAGATGGAGACAAGGATGTTCTTGAAATCTCTCTACATTTTAAATTCTCACATCAGGCATTTTTACGACAACCACTTGTTTGTTTCACCTCAGCTGAAAACGTGGCATCCTCTCTCCATGTTGAGATCATAAGTCAGTTTAGAGGTTAGAAAATGTTTAAACGTGTTTTCCTAGATGTCGGTTTTGTTGTATTACATTTGCAATTCATTGCATATTTGTTGTAATTTATGCTCCCATCGAAGTGGACTTCATGAGTGGTCCAACTTATTTTTGTTTGTGTCAGTTGGTTTCCTTGGGGAATGTGGAGTTTTTCATGATGATGCATACCTTGTATGATATCTTGCGACACTGACTTGACCCTTTTAAAAAGCGAAATAGCCTATTCTGTGTAAATGGGTTTGTCTACGTGTAAGCAAGAGTGTACATGTTTGATTATGGGTGTTTCCATATGAAGTGGGTGTGTAATGTGATAGTGCTTGTGTTGGGCAATGTGGATACTGTACTGCACGTGTGTTTTCCATAAGGCAATGGCTGTTCATAGGGAGGAGGCTCTTCATGCTCAGTCAGTTGACTAACATCTTGGAAAGTCCTGATGCTCTCAGCCAGAACCATCTCTTCCAGTTCTAAACAATCTCTCTCTTCCTGAACCAAGCCTCCCTGAACATTGTGTTATAGCCCTAATGACTACAAAGAAGGAAGGGCAGGCCAGGTTCTATACAGACCAGAGAGCACTCAGCAACAGCAGGCCTGAGGTTGAACTACTGTGGGCCAGCCTATTATTAGTAATGGGAACATCCAGAAACAGTCAAACTCATTGTCTCATTTACCTGTGTTTTATGTTCACTTAAGCCGGAGGATACACACACAGTTATGTTTGTGTCTTTATCACAGTAGCGTAGCTCCAATGGAATGGATATGAAACCAAACCCTTTCTAGAGAAACCAAACCCTTTCTTGAGAAACCAAACCCTTTCTAGAGAAACCAAACCCTTTCTAGAGAAACCAAACCCTAGCTAGAGAAACCAACCCCTTTCTAGAGAAACCAAACCCTTTCTAGAGAAACCAAACCCTAGCTAGAGAAACCAACCCCTTTCTAGAGAAACCAAACCCTAGCTAGAGAAACCAAACCCTTTCCAGAGAAACCAAACCCTAGCTAGAGAAACCAACCCCTTTCTAGAGAAACCAAACCCTAGCTAGAGAAACCAACCCCTTTTTAGAGAAACCAAACCCTTTCCAGAGAAACCAAACCCTAGCTAGAGAAACCAACCCCTTTCTAGAGAAACCAAACCCTTTCTAGAGAAACCAAACCCTTTCTAGAGAAACCAAACCCTAGCTAGAGAAACCAAATCCTTTCTAGAGAAATCAAACCCTTTCCAGAGAAACCAAACCCTAGCTAGAGAAACCAACCCCTTTCTAGAGAAACCAAACCCTTTCTAGAGAAACAAACCCCTTTCTAGAGAAACCAAACCCTTTCCAGAGAAACCAAACCCTAGCTAGAGAAACCAATCCCTTTCTAGAGAAACCAACCCCTTTCTAGAGAAACCAAACCCTTTCTAGAGAAACCAAACCCTTTCGAGAGAAACCAAACCCTAGCTAGAGAAACCAAACACTAGCTAGAGAAACCAAACCCTTTCTAGAGAAACCAAACCCTAGCTAGAGAAACCAAACCCTTTCTAGAGAAACCAAACCCTAGCTAGAGAAACCAAACACTAGCTAGAGAAACCAAACCCTTTCTACAGAAACCAAACCCTAGCTAGAGAAACCAAACACTAGCTAGAGAAACCAAACCCTAGCTAGAGAAACCAAACCCTTTCTAGAGAAACCAAACCCTTTCTAGAGAAACCAAACCCTAGCTAGAGAAACCAAATCCTTTCTAGAGAAATCAAACCCTTTCCAGAGAAACCAAACCCTAGCTAGAGAAACCAACCCCTTTCTAGAGAAACCAAACCCTTTCTAGAGAAACCAACCCCTTTCTAGAGAAACCAAACCCTTTCCAGAGAAACCAAACCCTAGCTAGAGAAACCAATCCCTTTCTAGAGAAACCAACCCCTTTCTAGAGAAACCAAACCCTTTCTAGAGAAACCAAACCCTAGCTAGAGAAACCAACCCCTTTCTAGAGAAACCAAACCCTTTCTAGAGAAACCAAACCCTAGCTAGAGAAACCAACCCCTTTCTAGAGAAACCAAACCCTAGCTAGAGAAACCAAACCCTTTCCAGAGAAACCAAACCCTAGCTAGAGAAACCAACCCCTTTCTAGAGAAACCAAACCCTAGCTAGAGAAACCAACCCCTTTTTAGAGAAACCAAACCCTTTCCAGAGAAACCAAACCCTAGCTAGAGAAACCAACCCCTTTCTAGAGAAACCAAACCCTTTCTAGAGAAACCAAACCCTTTCTTGAGAAACCAAACCCTTTC